>NW_006399781.1:20830311-20834220 GCF_000299155.1 Elephantulus edwardii
CAGAAGTCCAGGCTGGGTTTAGAAGGGGTCGTGGTACGAGGGATATTGTAGCTGATGTTAGATAGATCTTAGCTGAAAGCAGGGAATACCAGAGGAATGTATATCTGTGTTTATTTGACTATGCAAAGGCATTTGACCATATGGATCATAACAAACTGTGGCTGACTCTGAGAAGAATGGGAATCCCAGAACACTTGATCGTGCTAATGTAAAACCTATACTTGGAACAAGAGGCAGTCGTCAGAACAGAGCAAGGAAACACTGCATGGTTCAAAATTGGGAAGGGTGTAAGCTAGGGAGGTGTCCTGTCTCCATACCTTTTCAACCTGTATGCAGAATGGATTATCCAGGAGGCTGGGCTCTATGAGGAGAAGTGTGGTGTCAGGATTGGTGGAAGATTCATCAACAATCTGCATTATGCAGATGATACAACCCTCCTTGCTGAAACTGAGGAGGACCTGAAGCTCTTGCTGTAGAGGGTCAAGGACTGCAGCCTTCAATATGGACTGAGGCTCAATGTCAAGAAGACAAAGATTCTCACCACAGGACCAATGGGCAACATCAGGATGGGTGGTGAAGAGATTGAGACTGTACACAGTTTTAATTTGCTTGGCTCCACAGTCAACGCTGTCAGCACCAGCAGCCAGGAAATTAAAAGATGTATTGTGATGGGAAAGTCTGCTGTTAAGGACCTCTCCAAAGTACTGAAGAGCAATGGTGTCTCTCTGGAGACTAAAGTGCATCTGATACAGGCCATGGTCTTTGCAATCACTTGTCATGCATCAGAGAGTTGGACAGTGACTAAGGAGGATAGAAGGAGAATTGATGCTTTTGAGCTGTGGTGCTGGAGAAGAGTATTGAGGGTACCATGGACTGCTAGGAAAACAAACAAATTCATCCTGGAAAGGGTTAAACCGGGTGACTCCCTGGAGGCAAGGATTCTGAGGCTCCATCTAACATAATTTAGACATGTTGTAAGGAAGGACCGGTCCTTGGAGAGGGACATCATGCTTGGGCGGGTGGAGGGACAGCGCAGGAGAGGAAGGCTCTCTACGAGGCGGATTGATTCAGTGACCCGGCTAATCTGAATGGGTGTATCAGAGACAGTGCCATTGGCACAGGACAAAGCAAGAGTTTAGGGCTATTGTACATAGTGTTGCTATGAGTCGCAAACAACTCGACGGCACATAACAACAACAACAACAAAGGAAAAGTTTCTAATCTACTGTTCATAGGGTCACTATCAGTAATAGTCTACTGGGAACTCTGATGGTGTAATATGTAAGGAGTTGTGCTGCTAACTCTAAGACCTTACCTCTTCAGTGATTCTGATACACACCAGTGGTTCCATAGGAAAAAGATGGACAATCTTCTCACATACAATTTACAGCCTTAGAAATCCAAAGGAGATTTATTCTTGGCTCATAACATTTCTTGTGCAGTTCTGATGTCGTTACTTTTACTCAGCCATGTTCTCCATATTTATCCATGTTATGTTTCACAGACTTACCATTCTTTATCGGTCAGTATATACCATTAATTTAGCACATCTTGGGAAGGACACTGGGCGTGGAGTAGCCATCTGTTTTCTGGTGATCATAAGCGATCGGCCTGCGGTTCTGGTGATGTCTGCATTATTCCCAGGGTTTTGCACATGGTAACATGTAAGTGACACATGAGCAGGGCATTGTGAACCTTCCTGCTGCCTAAGAGATGTTGTCTGGCCCTGTGTAGCTCCCAGGGTGATTCTGGAGCCCGCAATATCACCTGGGCACTAGTGAGGAATGCAGATTCTCAGGCCCCAAGGCCTAGGACTCTGGGCTTGTAGTACACCCATTGGGGGTTTTTGACCCCCTATAACTCAGGGAGGTGACTTAGGAACCTGACCCACGTGCATTTCCTCTCATTAGTAGAAAGCCGCTGGAGGATGTCATAGCGAGGGCATCTTCTGAATCTCCTATGCACTTGTTTCTGCACCCTGACCCCAGGTCTCAGCATGTCTACCCCCTCTGTGGCTTTCCCTCTTCACATCTTATGTTTCCAGATTCTAAACTCAATTTGTACTAGAAACAGAGATAAGGCGGAAATGGGAGATGGTTCCAACTCTTATCAAACACTCCATCCAGTTGCTGGAGCAGTTTTAAGTCCCCCAACTGCTCCAGAGGAGGAAGATCAGCAATTTCCGATGGAGAGCCTCTGAAAACCCCGGGAAGGGTCAGCTATGAGTGGGCTCTGACTTCAAGTCACTGTTTCCGTTAATCTTATTTATTTTTATTTCTTGAGAAGAGGTGGTGGTTGTCATGAGCCTGTTGAGGTGGAACCCAATCATGGCTAACCAGCAGGTTTCCAAATTACAAAAGACTGCCCATCTTTCTTCTGAGGAGCAGCTGGTGGGTTCGAACTGTTTGCTTTTGTGTTAGCAGCACAATTCCTTATGACTGAGCCACCAGAGCTCCCTGGAATAGAAGTATAAAATACAGATGACAAAGATTGAAGCGCTTACATTTTACAGCTCAGAGAATACTTTCACCACTATCTAGACAAAATCGTGGAACATTTTCAGCTCCGTGCCACCCCAAAGACTTGCCTTGTCACTTCTCTCTATGACTCCTTGTCCCCAAAGGCAAAATGATGACCCTCACCTCTGTCATTGTACTTTTGTGTTCTTGGCGACTTTTAAAGGCTATAAACCTCCTGATTCAAACAAGCTTGGAAGCAGGAGTGGTATCCACCTCTGAAATAGCTTGCCTCTGGAAACCCTATGGACCTGGAGAAAGGATGAATGTTATATAAGCGTTCAGGCCTTTCGTTCATAGGGTCGCTATGAGTTGCCTACCACTCGATGGCACTTAGCAACAACAACAACAACATATGTGTATCACATTTTGTTTGTCTATTCATCATTGGGAGACACAAGTCATTTCCATGTTATTGCTATTGTAAATAATGCTGCCTACAATGGGAATGCATGCACAAGTGTCTATTGTGTCACTGCTTGTATTCTGCTAGCTAGTGGTAAGGACTTACACTGCCAACCCAAAGGCAGGCTGTTTGACCCCACGAGCTATTCTGTGAGAGAAAGAGGATCATTTTCTCCAATGGCATTTACAGCCTGTGAAAAACCACCGGAGTGTCTGCAATTGTTATTAGGTGCCATTGGGTCAACTAAGGCTCTTACTGACTCTATGAACAATGAATCGGAACCTTGTCCTATCTGTTCCATCCTCATCATCACAGATATATTCAATCCTATTGATACATGGACTGGGTAAATCCATTTGTTTAAGGGTCTTCCTCTCTTTCACCGACCCTCCAACCTTCCAACTACGATGTCTTTTTCCAAAGATCAGCCCGTCCTAACAACATGCCCAAAGTATGTGAGATGAAGTTCATCATCCTTTCCTCTAAGGAGAACTCAGGTTGAACTTTATCTAAGACGTATCTGTTTGGTTTTCTGGCAGTCCATGGGATAATCAGTAATCTTCTCCAACACCACAACTCAAAGGCATTAGTTGTTATCCTTATTTATTGTCTTTCAAAAGCATAGAAAGTAATTGAAAAAGCCATGCTTTGAATCAGGTGCAACTCAGTCTTTAAGTTGACACAGTTGCTCCTTAGCACCATGGAGAAGTACTTGACAGCAGATTTTCCCAATAAAACACATCTTTTGATTTCTTGACTGCTACTACCACATATGTTGACTGTGGATCCAAGCAAGATGAAATCATCTACAACTTGAAATCTTTATCCCATCTATCATGATGTAGACTACAGGCTTGGTCCAGTGATGAGGATCTTATTATTCTTGTTGTTGAAATGTAATCTATATTGTTGAAATTGTAATCTAATGAACGAAGGCCAGATGAGTTGTGGGAGGATATCAAGGGTATCATCCAGGAAGAGTGCAAA
>NW_006399781.1:20838479-20856189 GCF_000299155.1 Elephantulus edwardii
AGTATTGAGCTAGGAAAACAAACAGATTTGCCCTGGAGAGGGTTAAACCGGGTGGCTCCTTGGAGGCAAGGATTCTGAGGCTCCGTCTAACATACTTTGGGCATGTTGTGAGGAGAGACCGGTCCTTGGAGAGGGACATCATGCTTGGGAGGGTGGCGGGACAGCGCAGGAGAGGAAGGCCCTCTATCAGGTGGATTGATCCGGTGACTGGGATAATTGGGATGGGAGCGTCAGAGACAGTGCGATTGGCACAGAACAGAGCGAAGTTTAAGGCTGTTGTACATGGGCTCGCTATGAGTTGCAAGCGACTCGACGTCACATAACAACAACAACAACAATGTTCTCCAGCTCTGTTTGGATAACAGCTTCTTGATTTTGCTTTAGGTTTCATATGAGCACAATTAAATGTTCTGGAATTCCCATTCTTCTCAATGTTAGCCATGATTTGTTATGATATACACAATCACATGCTTTTCAATAGTCAATAAAATACAAATAGATATTCCCTGGTATTCTCTGTTTTCAGCCAAGATGAATCTTACATCTGATGCCACGACCTCTTCTAAACTCTGTGTGGATTTCTAGCAACTCTCTATTGACATACTATTCTAGTAATTTTTAGATGATTTTCAGCAAGATTTTACTTTCATATCATATTAATGATATTGTTGGATAATTTCCATATTGTTGGATCACTTTTCTTGGGAATGGGAACAAATATAAATATCTTCCAATAAGTCGGCCAGGTAGCTGTCTTCCAAATTTCTTAGCACAGATTGATGAGCACATTCAGAGCTGCATCTGTTTATTAAATAAGTCAATTGATGTCCCACTCATTGATGGAGTCTTATTCTTTGTCAATGCCTTCAATGTATCTTAAATGTCTTCCTTCATTTCTATTGGTTCTTGATCATGTGCTACTTCTTTTGAAATGTTCCATATTAATCTATTCTTTTTGGTACAGTGATTCTACATATTCCTGCCATTTTATTTTGATGCTTCCTGGATCATTAAAGATTTTGCCCATAGCATCTTTCAGTTTTGTAAATTGAAGTTTGAATTTGTTTTGCAGTTCATTCAGCTTGGGAAATGCCAAATGTGTTTTTCCTTTTGATTTTCTAACTCTAGTTCTTTACATGTTTCATTTAATACACTATTTTATCTTCTTGTGCTGCCCTTTGAAATTTTCTCTTCATCTATCTTACTTCAGCATTTTCCCCCATTGTTTCAGCTTCTTAACATTCTGAAATAATTTTCAGAGTCTCTACTGCTATCATTTTTGTCTTTTCTTTATCCCCTGTGTTAGTAATGAGTTTTTGCTTTTCTGGTGGATATTATCTTTGATGTCATCCCACAACTCATTTGGTCTTCAATCATAGGTGTTCAAGGCTTCAGATCTGTTCTTGAGATAGCTTTTAAATTCAGGTGAAATAGAATCAAGGATATATTTTAATTCTTGTGGACTTGTTTTTATTTTCTTCAGCTTCAATTTGAAATTGCACATGAGTAATAAATGGTTTGTTTCATAGTCTACAATTGACCTGGGATTGACTGTTGATGTTGATATTGTCCACCTTCTTTTTTCATAGATGTAGTCAGTCTGACTCTCAATTAGTCCATCAGGTGAGGTCCACATGTATAGTCACTGTGTTATTGGTTGGTTGGTGGTTTTTTTTTTAATTGCAATAAATAAATCATTGATTATCTAATTAGCTGGATGTACAATGGTCTTTAGAGAGGGACATCATGCTGGGTAGAGTGGAGGGACAGCACAGGAGGGGAAGACCCTCTATGAGGTGGATTGATTCAGTGACTGGGGTACTCGGGATGGGTGTGTCAGAGACTCGGGATGGGTGTGTCAGAGGCAATGAGATCGGCACAGGATAGAGCACGGTTTAGGGCTGTTGTACATGGGGTCACTATGAGTCGCAAACGACTCGACGGCACATAACAACAACAACAACAACAACAACAACAACGATGGTTAGAGTGTTTAGTTGCTAACCAAAAGGTCAGAGATTTAAATCCAATGGTCATCTTGACAGAGAATGAGATAGTAGTCTACTGTAAGAAAGATTCCAGTCTTAGAAACCATATGGGGAAGTGTTACTTTGTCCTATAGGGTCAAGAACCAACTGAATGACATATGACTGCAACTCACAGCCAACTCAATGACATGTGAGTATAATGCCAGCCTTTGATTTTAAGAGATCTTCATTAGCTGCTTTTTAAAAAAATATATTTTTTTTAAAAAGCCCAACCAAACAAAACCACCAAACCTTTGCTTGCCTAGTCTTACCTGCCCACTAGTTTTATCTTTTAACTTTTTTGTGAATTATCCTCCCTCGTTTTATCTGGTGTAAACTGTTGGTTTTATTTTCTGTGTTCATGCACCAACCCATACTTCTCTACTACTGTTGCCAAGAATGAGTGTTGCCAGGGTAAATAGGATCATCTGCTTTGTACATTGCTGTTATGTTTGCCACCCCCAGACTGGGTCCCATGACCTTTTGGACCATCCAAGTTCCACCGGTAGGAGGGGTGATCAAAGGACCCAGCAGAATCTTTGGTACCAGTCAAGCATTGTCAGCGATTTCTGAAAATTGAGGAAGAACAAAAACATACCTACCTTGACCCAAATAAATAAATTGTTCTTGTTGTACCAGCTCTTCTGTAACACCAAACAGCCCAAGGCTGATTGTCCTCTTGTAACACATTTTGTTTGCCTTAGCTCTCCAAAAACTCTCTCCTCAGCACTGCTAAGTCTAAAAATGTGAACAGTGTGCATCTGGGCAGAGTCCTGGAGTAGGCAGAGGTATTTTCATAGATCAGGAATTCTGATAAACACATCTTGTTGCTGTGAATGTGATGTCTGCCAGGACATTCAAAGCCTTAGAGATGACACTATATTTTTAGGTGTTATTTTATTTCCAAACTTAAGAAAGACTAAACTTAATGTAGTAGTATAGGAGGTTCTGCACAATCTGGCCTCTGCTTTTCTCCATAGCTGTACCTATTGCTACTCACCTTCTACCACATACTCCCACCAATTCCAAATTAACTGACAACTTTCTCCTAAATAATTAATCCGTTATTATTGGGCAAATTTCAACTCATAATGTGTGGTGGAGTGGAAATGTACACCACAGAATTTTTAATAGCTGTTTTATTGGTTGGTTTTTTGGTGGTTGTTTTTTGTTTTGTTTGTGGGTTTTTGTGTGTTCTTTTTGTTGTTGTTGTTCATTTGGTTGGTTGGTGGTTTGTTTGTTTGTTTGTTTGTTTGTTTAAGTAGCTCATCAAGGCTTTCTTCCAAAATGCCTCTGGGTGGATTTGAACATCCAAACTTTAATTAGTAGCCAACTGTATTAACTATATCCAGCCACAGGACTACTATTTCTCACTCCATACTTCACTCAGGCAATTCTTTCTGCCTAGACTTTCCTTTCAATAAAAGGTTCAGGTCCCATCATGAAATAGTTCTTAAACTAATCCGATAGGACCGCAGACTTGTTCTGTTTTGTTTCATGTGGGTTACAAAAGTTTCTGCATGATATTAGCTACTTATACTATAAGTCTTCTACTTATCCATTTCCCATAGATAAAATATCGGACATGTTGCCATAATGGCTGAGCTAATTCAAGAGACATAAAACGCTGATCACAATTTTAACCCACATAAAATAATCCTTTGCATTAAATTAACCAACAACACAAAGTATAACTTATATAAATATCTTACAAGATGGAAAAAATTGCCTCATCCAGCCTGAAAATACTTGGGATATGATTATGTTTGTTTTTCTGTTAACAGAGTAACTATCAGCATGGTTCTTAGTTATTATGGTATAATTTTCTAAGTTGACTTGTTTCCCATGGAAGAGAATTCCAAACCCTCTGTTCTTCCCCATCTTCAAGGCAACTTTGAAATTATCTTCCATACTAGGACACTTCTGAAGGTCATGGGGATTAATATTAATAATTACTCCAATAGTTCTAAATATTATTGTTCCTGGAAAGTTGGGACATACTGCCATCCTATCTATATCTCTCTTTATTTTGGTTTTTAGGTGCCATCCAGTCAAGTACAATTCATAGCAACCTTTATGAACAACAGAAAGAACCCTGTTCTATCCTGGCTATTTTCATCATTTCTAACATATTTTAATCCACTGCTGTAGCCACTGTGTCAATGCATCTGGTTTAGGATATTTCTCTTTTTATCAGACATTATGGTCTTTTACAAAGAGAAGTATTTGCTGATTGAATGTATTTTGGGCGGTTTTATTTGGTTCACCCCCCAACTTTCCTCAGTTTAAATTCAAATTTCTCAAAAGTGCAAGCTATATCTAAGACAATATTGGATATATGCTATTGTTGTTGGGTACCACTGAGTCAATTACAACTTATAGTGACACTGAATATGTCCTGCCCCACCCTAACCATCTCTGCCATGTCCAAGTCCATTGCTGTAGTCACTGCATCAACCCATCTGTTGTCTTCCTCTCTTTCACAGACCACCTACTTTTCTCAACATGATGTATGTTTCCAAAGACTGGTACTTCCTAATACCATACCCAAAGAATGTGAAATTTCACCATCCCAGCCTCCAAAGAGCACTCTGGTTTCACTTCTTCCAAGACTGAAAAAAAATGCTTGTTCTTTGTCAGCACAAGGTAGTTGCTAAGAAATACTTGTTGTTGATTTATGATGAAATTTTCTTCCCAAGTGAAAGTTCCCTGTGGACAATTAAAAATATAAAAATGGAACTTTGTGGAGCAGTTAAGGCTAGAAAATGTAGGTAGGCATTTAAAATAAAGAACAGAATTTTAGCTACAATCTGTATGACTTGGCACATTTTTTTAATTGAGATTTTAATGAAAGTTTATAAACAACTTGGATTTCCATTAATTCATTCTTGCACATTTTCCTCCCTGTCCCCTTCTCCCCAACCAAGTTCACTTTTTTCTTTGGAAAAATTTTCTTTCCTTCTTATACAGCCCCACCCCCACACCCCCACAAGACCACTTTACTATGCAGCTCTTTTTCTGGACTCTTATCATGTCAATAATACTTAATCATATATTCCTTTTATATGGTTTTCAATTGTCTATTTCAATGTTGTGTACATTGTCAATCCTCTCTTGTATTAGTTTCCCCCCAACCCTCATGTCAGTAAGTCCTGTTTTATAACAGTGGTACTATGCAGTACTTGTCTTTCTGTGACTCAGATATTTCACTCAGCATAATTTCCTCCATGGTCACCCATTTTGTTTAATAGTTCATGAGTTTTTTGTTTTTCAGTGGCTAATTTTTTTAACCTAACTGTTAAATAAAAATCCTCCTAATATATACTCCTAAGAAACTCAAGTTTGTGAAAAGCTTTTAAATACTCCATAGAAGAATGAAATTCTCCTAGAACATAAAGAAGTCATGAACTTTTATTAATCTTAGCATTTTATAAAATGTGGTGATGGAGTATTTTGGAAATTACTTAGTTTAGGGGGGGAGTCTTAATAAAAAGAATACTTTTAGGCAACACTTAAACTCCAAAAACGTTATTGCCTTCAAATTGGAACCCATATGCAGTTGACCCTCCAGCAGCCTAGAGGCTAGAGATTGCATGAAAAAAAGCATTGCTTGTCTTTCTCCCACTGAGTTACCGGTGGATTCAAACTACCAGAAAGGCAGAGCCTTTGGGTCAGCAACACAACTCTCTCCTGACTTTGCCACCAGAGCTTCCCTTGGCAACATTAATCTTTGCCAATAACAATAGAATTCAATAATAATAATAGTAATCAATGATGTTGTTGTTATGTGCCGTCAAGTCGCTTGCGACTCATAGCGACCCTATGTACAACAGCTCTAAACTCCACTCTGTCCTGTGCCAATCTCACTGTCTCTGACACTCCCATCCCAATTATCCCAGTCACTGAATCAATCCACCTCATAGAGGGCCTTCCTCTCCTGCGCTGTCCCTCCACCATCCCAAGCATGATGTCCCTCTCAAAGGACCGGTCTCTCCTCACAACATGTCCAAAGTATGTTAGACAGAGCCTCACAATCCTTGCCTCCAAGGAGCCACCCGGTTTAACCCTCTCCAGGACAAATCTGTTTGTTTTCCTAGCAGTCCATGGTATTCTCAATACTCTTCTCCAGAACCACAGCTCAAAGGCATCAATTCTCCTTCTATCCTCCTTGGTCATTGTCCAACTCTCTGATGCATAACAAGTGATTGCGAAGACCATAGCCTGTATCAGACGCACCTTACTCTCCAGAGACACATTATTGCTCTTCAGTACTTTGGAGAGCTCCCTAACAGCAGACTTTCCCATGGCAATGCGCCTTTTAATTTCCTGCGTGCGGTGCCAAGACTGTTGACTGTGGAGCCAAGCAAACTAAAGCTGTGAACAATCTCAATCTCTTCACCATCCATCCTGATGCTGCCAATTGGTCCAGTGGTGAGAATCTTTGTCTTCTTGACATTGAGCCTCAATCCATATTGTAGGCTGCAGTCCTTGACACTCTGCAGCAGGCGCTTAGGCTCACATAATGTTGATGCTGGAGAGACACTTGGAGTGTCTATAACTTTTGTTGTCCCACTTTTTAAGATGAGGAAATTTTCAAATAAGCCCAAGAAAGAGAAGCCTAGTTACCTATTGCCCTTCAAGGAAATTCTTGCTGTTAGAGTTTGACAGCATTTAATTATCCCTCTGTGGTTACCTCAGCAGTCCTGGGAAGCTTGGCTCTTCATTTTATGACATTGATATGTCCCCCCCCCCTTAGGAAAAGAAATGGAAACTTTTCAAATATGTTGTCAAGTTGAGAGCTTGGTGACTCTAACTCCCAAGACTCTAGGTTAGCAAATGTGGATAGGTTTTTACAAGCATATAGAAAGAGAAATATGTAGAGGAGAGGGCAAATTGAAGTTCTAAGCAAAAGTAGCAATATCTGGCTCTCATATGAATGAAAATATGGCCCTTTCCATTTCTGACCTGCTGGCACGCAAGCTGTTTAATGTCAGCATCTGATTTAGACATCCCCAGGATAAAATGGACAGTTCAGTCACAGAAGAAATTGAGGACATAAATTTATGACAAACCAGAACTCACCCTTTTAAATGCTGTTAGCAATATCTGGACATGTCACTAATGTAAAGTCACTTCATTTTTTTTTCAAGGTTCTCCTAATATTTCAATATATCTCATTCTCACAAGAGTATGGGAGATGGCACACTGGCATCTGTTATTTGCACTTGGATCACTGAAAGGTTAAATTCATTTCCTAAAGTTACACAGTTTGTAAAAGAAAAGAATAGTTTATACTATCTGCTCTTAATGGCTATGACTCAAGCTGTCATTGTCATAAAGACATTTATAGCACACTGAAGCAGTACTGTGACTCCCATTCCTTTTTTTTTGTAAGTATTCAATATTTATTGAAAAATAAATGAATAAATCTTTCAGTGAATATCCTTTTTTTTCTATAATTATATTTTATTAATTTTCATAAACATTTACAGAGATTTTGGGCTTCCACTCATTCATTGTTGCACTATTCTCTCTACCCTCCTCCCAGTTTGTTCTTGTCCAAATGCCACAGTGCTTGTCAAAGCCAGTTCTGATTAATCTTCTTTGTCAGTGTATCCATTCTTTTTTTTTTAAAAAGAGTATTTACAACATGATTTTTTAAAAAAAAAGTTTAATGGAAGAAGGGAGTAGGTCTTAGAGATTCCAGAAACTAACAAAGTTCTGGTGCCAAGGAAGTATTTTAGTTGGAACTTTAATTTGTCTGGTGAATCTTGAGAATTGATGGTTGCCTTGGGAAAAGGACTTACTTCCAACCTACAATACAATGAGTCTAGGAATGAACAAAGTAGCTGAAATGCAGGCATGAAAACAAAATTGAAAATGAAAGCAATCTTTTCCTTCTCCCCCGACAGTAGGTTCAATAGGGTGATTTGTTCCTAGTAGTGCTAACTTCCCAACCCAGAGCATAAAGAACTTAGATCAATAACTATTGTACCACTGAGTTTGTTTCCCTAAACATATGTATGTCCTAGAAGTGATAAAAAACCACAAACAACCCAAATGAACCAGTATTGAAGCATTCTTCTGAAATAATAGAAAGTCAGTGGCACAAATTGTTACATGATAGGCTCAAGATGAGCTTTAGATCTCATGCTATCTAAGATAGCATCCTGGATTCATTACTTGAGATTCAGGTGTTGGAGGAAAAACCAAACCAAAACTGTTGCCATCACGTCAATTCCTTATGGCAATTCTATCGGGCAGAACAGAATTGCCTCATAGTGTTTGCAAGGCTGTAATTTTTTGGAAGCTAATTGCCATATAGTTCTCCCATACCATAACGTAGCAGGTGGATTTGGACTACAGGTGTTTGGATTAGTATCACTCACTAACCATTACATTACAGTCAGATAAGTCTAAACTTAATTCCTTCTATCACCCTGAGAGGCACACTGAGAGAGTCACACTGAATGGTAGAGATAAATTGTTTGATCTCTCTAGAGATCACACTCACTTATCTGCAAAATTAAAATAATTGTATTTAATTTAAAAGTTTGCAAGAGGACTAAATGAGATAATGTCCATGGAACATTTAGCACTGTGCCTTGCAAAAAATATTACTAACTTTCACTTCTATGAATTAGTTGGCTCTGGTCAATCAGTTCCATTCAAAGTCCTTTTAAAGGCTACCCTATATTCAAGGATCCTCTTCTCTGCAATGTGGACCCAATCCCTGAGATATGGCTTCCACAGGAGCTTAGAGCACCTTAGTGAAGTTACCAGAAGGATCCTCAGTCTGGGGCTATTTCTACACTACACTATTTTTCCAACTTTCTTCTGTCCAGAATGAGGCAATTGGTTCTGCTTCACAAAATCATAGAATATTCTTTCAAACCAATCTGCCTGCATATACAATCAAAATCTCCAGATAGAGTATGAGAATCACCTTCCAGAAAACACAAGACAGTGACCAAAATAAAGAAAAAATTATGAGAGTCAACACTTAGAAGAAGGGAATGATATTAGATTAATTCCTTGCCTTGTCCTGGCTTTGGTTTTCTCCATTAAGGAGGACTTTATCTTGATCACACAAGGTAACTACAAATTAGATTTAAAAAAATACAATTTTAATTGTTATTGTTGCTATTATGTACTATCAAGTCAGATCCAGTCTATAGCTGACCCTTCAGCAGGTTTTCAGAGGTAGTGAATAGCATGGAACAAGACTGCCCATCTTTCTCCCATAGGGTAATTGTTGGATTTCAACTACATACCTTTGGATTGGCAGAGCAGCTTTTAAATCACCAGTTGCTGTTGTTGTTAAGTGTCATATATGACGCATAGAGACCCTCTGAACAAAAGAACTGAACCCTGTTCTATAACTATCATTGTTTCTCTAATGTTCATAGAGTTTCCAAAGGCATGTTGCTTTTAGGAAGTGGATCCTAATCCTGCTTCCAAGCCTGACTTTATGTTGGTGTTTACGACATTTGATTTACCGGTGATACAGTGTTCAATATCATAGCAACTCCAAGTTATCTAAGTACAGCAAACTGACAGACCCGTGTTGTACCACTTAGAACATAATTAACATCCAATTTTCAACTGAAACAAGAGAACCTAGCCTCCAGATTCCACCTGCTCCCCACATGAGACTCTAAACTGGAGATTTAGTCAAGGCTCAACCAACTTTTAAATAAAGACTCATCCACCAGGTGCTAATTGAGTTAAACAAGAGGCTTCTAGCCCATAGCTGATTGTTCGCTAAATAAGGTAAATCCAGCTGACCAATCAGCTCACACACAATTGTGAACAAAATTAAAGCAAAACAAAACAAATAAAAAAACCCCAAAAGAACAACCAAGCAGTATACAGCCAACATGGAACTAAAACAAGAGAACTTACACTCTAGAATCTAACTGCTTCACCAAAGCTCCCTATAATTTTAAAAGTTTGAACTGGAAAATAAGGGAGAAGAGTCACTGGGTTTGTACAAGTGTGTAATGAGCTGAGATACTGAAAAGATTAAAGTCTACCTAAGAATGCCGTCTATGGAGCACAATTTTACTTTGACACAACTGGTGTCACCATGCATCAGAGTTGAATATGTGTTAGCTGGCGGTCATAGTGATGGCAGTCTCAGAATATAGGCATCTAGAGAATGTGTGGTAAGAAAAGTTTGGAATTTAAGTGCAACAGAAAGATAATTGTCTACTTTAAAGAAAATATTTAAAGGAATACAGAATGTCTAGAATATATCATTCATAATTTGTTATATACTTTATAATTATATGACATATGAAGAAACTAAAAAATGTGGCACATAATTAATATAGAAGGCATTAAGTAAGACCTGTTAGATGACTCAGATATTGGAATTAACATAAATGGATTTTATAACATCTATTAGAATGCTGAGGAAACTTAATGGAACAGAAGGTAAAGCACTTGGCTAATAAACAAAATGTCAATGCTTGAAACACAAAAAAACTGTTCTCCAGGAGATAGATATGAATGTTTGCATCCATGAAAATAAGAGCATTATGCTGAGTGAACTAACTCAGTCTCATAAAGGCAAATGCTGCAGAAGGCCATTGTTGTAAAAATAGAAGGATAACTAGTAAAATGTGTATGAAGATCCAAGGGGGGAAGGAGAAGGAGTTGAATGACTGAGAATAGGCAGGGGAGAAATTAGGGGGTTGCAGAATTTGACGGGCAGAGAGATAAGGTGAAGGAAATGAAAGAGAAGGGGGGGGGAAATAGTCCTGCGAGTCCAGCGGGGCAGTTCTACTCTGTGCTTTACAGTCAGTATGAGCCAGATTCAGCTTAGTAGCAATGGGTTTATTAGAACTGTTGTTATTGTTGTATACCACTGAGTCACTTGTGACTCATAGCAATCCTATGTACAATAACTCTATACCCTGCTCTATATTGTGCCAATCTTATTGTTTCTGACACATCTATCCTCATTGTCCCATTCACTGAATCAATCCATCTTATCGAGGATCTTCTTCTCCTGCATTTTCCCTCCACCCTCCCAAACATGATGTCCCTCTCTAAGAACTGGTTCCTCCTTGAAACATGACCAAAGTATGTCAGACAAAGCTTCAGAATCATTGCCTCCAAGGAGCAGCCTGGTTTCACTTTCTCTAGGATGAACCTGTTTGTTCTCTTAGTCCATGGTATATTCAATACTCTTCTGCAACACCACAGCTCAAAAGCATCAATTCTCCTTCTGTCATCCCTAGTCATTTCCCATCTTTCTGACACATAATAAATAATTGCAAAGACTATGGCCTGGATGAGGTGCACCTTAGTTTCCAGACTGACATAATTTCTCTTCAGAACTTTGGAGAGGTCTCTGACAGCAGACTTTCCCAATGCATTTCATCTTTTAATTTCCTTGCTGCTAGTACCAAGAGTTTTGATTGCAGTGCCAAGCAAATTGAGACTGTTAACAATCTCAATCTCTTCGTTGTCTATCATGATACTGCCAATCCACTCGTGGTGAGAAACTTTGCTTTCTTGATGTTGAGCTTCAATCCATATTGAAGGCTGCAGTCCTTGACCTTCTGTAGCAAGCACTTCAGGTCCTCCTCAGTTTCAGCAAGCAGAGTTGTGTTATCTGCATAATGCAGATTGTTGATGAGTCTCCCTCCAATCCTGATGACACATTTCTCCTAATAGAGCCCAGCCTCTCAAATAATCTGTTCTGCATATAGACCGAAAATGTATGGAGAGAGGACACATTTGTGGCATACACCCTTCCCAATTTTGAACCATGCTGTGTTTCCCTGCTCTGTTCTGATGACTTCCTCCTGGTCCAAGTATAGGTTTCACATAAGCATGGTTAATTGTTCTGGGATTCCCTTATTCTCAGAGTAAAACTCACTCAGTTTGTTGTGATCCACACAGTCTAATTCTTTTGCACAGTCAATGAAACACAGATAGACATTCTTCTTATACTCTCTGCTTTCAACCAAGATCCATCTGGCATTACTATAATATCCCTAGTATCACAGCCTTTTCTAAACCCAGACTGAACTTCAGGCAGTTCTCTGTTGGTGTGCTGTTCCAGTTGGTTTTGGATCATTTTCTGCAGAATCTTGTTTGCATGTGATATTAACGATATTGTTTGATAATTTCTACATTCTGTCTGGTCAACTTTCTTTGGGATGGGAACAAATATATATCTCTTCCAGTCACTTGGCCAAGTGGTTGTCCTCCAGATTTTTTGGCACAACTTAGTGAGTATATCCAGGGAAGCATCTATTTGTTGAAATATGTCAGTTGGTATGTCATCAATTCCTGAGACCTTGTTTTTTGCCAATTCTTTCAGAGCAGCCTGAACTTCTTCCTTAATCACAATAGGTTCTTGCTCATAGTTGTTTCATAAAATTCTTCTGTGTCTGCCAATTCCTTTTGCTACAATGACTCTGTGTACTCTTTCCATCTTCTTTTAATGCTTCCTGGATCATTTACTATTCTGCCTGAAGCATCCTTAAGTATTAAAACTCGAGGCTGAATTTGTCCTTCAATTCCTTCAACTTAAGAAGTGCTGAGCGAGTTCAGCCCCTTTAATTTTCTGACTCCAGCTTTTTGCACATTTCATTACAATATTTTACTTTGTCTTCCTGCACTACCCTTCATGAATAATAAATGAATAAGTAGAAAAGCTCAGCAGATAAATGTAAACTCTGAAAAGAATCCATTGGAAATTCCAGAACTAAAATGTGTATATGATGCTCTTGTTTTTCTTCATGTTGCACATTTTTTTAAATTTTTGCATAACTTTTTAAAAATACAACATCTGAAATAAATCATTCACTACTTGTGCTTAACATTATATTGGGCAAGTGAGACTATCAAGTAAGTAAACTTTCAGACTGACCCACAGAAATGATCTAATCTAAAAAATAATAGATGATAAACAAAAATAGGGAAAAGTGCAGAGAGTTTCGAGGACTTGTGAAATAATATAAAAATGTCTATTATATAGGATTTGCTTGATTTAGCTAGCAATGGGCTATGGGCTGGAGGCCTCTCATTTGGAGTTGGTTGGGAACTAGGGGAAGTCTTTGTACTTAAAAGGCCATTGGTTGGACATTTGAGCTGTTTCTATGTTCTTGTGATGATGAATAATGCTGCTATGAACATTGGTGTACAAGTCTCCGTTGTGTCTCAGTTCTCATTTTTTCCAAGTAGTTGAATATCTGAGTCATATGGAATTTCTATATTCAGCTTTTTGAGGAAGTGCCAAATTGCCTTTGAGAATGGTTGTACCATTTTACAATCCCACCAACAATATGTAAGAGTTCCACTCTCACCACATCCTCTCCAACTATTGTTTGCTTCCCTGAGAAATTATGATACATTCACACAATAGAACACTACAGAGCACACAGGAGAAATTATTGTTCACATCTTCAGTTTGCTTGGCTCCAAAGTCAACACTCTTGGCACCAGCAGCCAGGAAATAAAAAAACGTATTGCAATGGGAAAGTCTGCTGTTAGGAACCTCTCTAAAGTACTCAAGAGCAACGGTGTCTCTTGGGAAACAAAGGTGCGCCTGATACAGGCCATGGTCTTTGCAATCACTTGTTATGCATCACAGAGCTGGACAATGACTAGGGAGGACAGAAGGAGAATTGATGCCTTTGAGCTGTGGTGCTGGAGAAGAGTATTGAATGTACCATGGACTGCCAAGAAAACAAACAGATTCATTCTAGAGAGGGTTAAACCATGCTACTCCTTGGAGGCAAAGATTCTGGGGCTTCGTCTGACGTACTTTGGACATGTTGCAAGGAGAGACAGGTCTTTGGAGAGGGACATCATGCTGGGTAGAGTAGAGGGACAGCACAGGAGGGGAAGACCCTCTATGAGGTGGATTGATTCAGTGACTGGGGTAATCGGGATGGGTGTGTCAGAGAGGCAATGCGATTGGCACAGGATAGAGCAGCGTTTAGGGCTGTTGTACACAGGGTCGCTATGAGTCACAAACGACTCGACGGCACATAACAACAACATTACCTAACTTGGGAGGGACTGGAGAGCATTATGCTGAGTGAACTAACTCAGTCTTCCAAGGACCAATATTGTATAAAACCATTATTGTAGAATGAGTATAAGGATCCAAGGGGGGTGGTGGAGAATGGAAGCAGCAGACAGATGAGAATGTGCAGGGGGAGGCACGATGAACCATGGAGTGGTACAATTTAATGGGTGGGAGGCTGAGGGAAATTGAAAAATTCTCAAAACCAATATATTCAAATTTTGTAGATAAATAGAGAGAGAGACAGAGATAGAGATAGATGTTGTTGTTGTTACGTGCAGTTGAGTTATAGCGACCCTATCTACAATAGCCCTAAACTCTGCTGTCTTGTGCCAATCTCATTGTCTCCGACACACTCATCCCGATTGCCCCAGTCACTGAATCAATCCACCTCCCAGAGTGCCTTCCCCTCCTGCGCCTGCCCTCCACTCTCCCAAGCATGATGTCCTTCTCCAAGGACCGGTCTCTCCTTATAACATGACCAAAGTATGTCAGACGAAGTCTCAGAATCCTTGCCTCCAAGGAGCAGCCCGGTTTAACTCTCTCTAAGATGAATCTGTTTGTTTTCTTAGCAGTCCATGGTACCCTCAGCACTCTTCTCCAACACCAAAGAGGAATGTCTATCTGTGCTTCATTGATGATGCATAGGTGTTTGACTGTGTGGACCATAACAAACTGTGGCTGACTCTGAGACGAATGGGAATCCCAGAACACCTGATCGTGCTAAAGCAAAACTTATACTTGAACCAAGAGGCAGTCTCAGCACAGAGCAAGGAAACACTGCATGGTTCAAAATTGGGAAGGGCATATGCCAGGGATGTGTCCTGTCTCCATACCTTTCAACCTGTGTGCGGAACAGATTATCTGGGAGGCTGGGCTCTATGAGGAGAAATGCGGCATCAGGATTGGTGGAAGATCTATCAACAATCTCCGTTATGCAATGACACAACCCTGCTTGCTGAAACTGAGGAAGACCTAAAGCACTTGCTACTGAGGGTCAAGGACTGCAGCCTTCAATATGGATTGAGGTTCAATGTCAAGAAGACAGAGATTCCCACTGGTCCTTGGAGAAAGAAGTCATGCTTGGGAGGGTGGAGGGCAGGTGCAGGAGGGGAAGGCCCTCTGGGAGGTGGATTGATTCGATGACAGGGGCAATTGGGATGAGTATGTCAGAGGCAGTGAGATTGATACAGGACAGAGCAGAGTTTAGAGCTGTTGTACATAGGGTCCCTATGAGTCGCAAGTGACTCAACAGCACATAACAACAACAACAATAATACAAACTATTTAATATTTCATTATAATTCATTGCTTGGCCATCTTGAATTACTCTGAAATCTTCTTTTGACTTGTTTTACTTCATGTTTTCATCCATTTGCTTTAGCTGTTCTGTCATCAAGGGCAAGTTTCAGAATGTGTTCCAATATTCAATATACTCTTTATTTTTAGTGACCTTTTTCTTTCATTGTGTTGATGTCCTGATATCATTTGACGACTCAAGTAGTCTTTGGCTATTAGTGTTCAATGCACTAAATTTATTCTTAAGAGAGTCTCAAATTCAAGTGGTTTAAACTCAAGGTTGTACTTTAGCTCTCAAAGATTTGTTTTCTTTTTTCCAGTTTTAACTTGAACTTGCATAAGATCAATTGACAATATGATCCACACTTGGCCCGTGGACTTGTTCTAGTTGGTGATATTGAGCTTCTTTCTATATTATCTCCTTCTAAAGAGTTATAATTTTTTTAAATTTTATATTAGTTTGCTTACAAAACTTATACGCTTTGTGTTTCACACCATTTTTTCATTAATATTGTATTTCATACAATAATTTCCATGTACTATGATTTTGGGTTTTTTTTTCATGTATTATGTTTTATAAAATTAATCACCATTTGAACTTGCCCATAATTACCCTGTCTTTTCAGGTACCTACAAGATCCTACCCATTTCCTTAATCTCCTCTCTCTACCCACCAAATTGTGCAACTCTGTAGTTTTGTTCCTACACAAGACTTATAAATTTTATAGTCATCATTTATGGATTTAGATAGACAATATCTTCCCATGTGATTTATTGCCTCTGAAACCCTGGTGAAGGGTCAGCTATGAGTCACATCAAATTTGATGGTACACAACAATTTATGATATTTAGTAAAAAGAAAAAAAATATTTACAATGAACAAATTGCTAGGCTTGCAATTTACCATGCAATCACTGGTATCGTTTCTATCACCAAGGCTATATTTTCTAACTTCTAGTCCATTGTGTTTCAAACTTTCACTTTCTAATAATGAGTGATTATTAATGAATCCTAATTGATTCATTGATGTTTGATCTATTTCAGGCTGCAGATGATGGCAATAGCCAATCATTTCATCCTTAATGTTAATACTTGGTACATAAATATGAATCATTAACTGGTCTTTCTTGTAGGTGTATGTCTACTATTTTATCACTTAACAATTTTGTATTTCATAATCATCAAATGTTCTTTATGATGATCAATGCAGTGTCTTCTCTTTAATTTGTTACTCCTGGCATAGTTGACTATTAGATTGTCTGATTCAAAATGACCAATATCAGTTCATTTCAGCTCACTAATGCATGGAAGATCTGTCTTCAAGTGCTCCATTTAATTTTGTCAGCTTTCAATTTTCCTAGACTCATACATTCTATGTTATCAGCTGTTTTCAGCTCTTTCATCTCACTCTGAGTCATGCCATATATTCAAATGAAGGTCTGAAAGTTTTACTCTATCCCAGTCTACTCTGGTCTGAGGAGGGTGTTTTCAATAGTCAAATCTTGAGTGCCTTCCCTCTGAAGGTTTTATCTTCAGGCACTCTTACATTCATAATACTTTTACTGAATCATTTTTCTTAGAATTATTTTGTCAAGTCCTTCTTCCTAGTCTAGGCTAGTTTGGAAGCTCTACTAAAACCTGTTAATCCTTGAAACACTAGTGTCATATCTTCCAACGTCACAGCTCCCTGCAAGTCACCGCAACAAGTTGATGGATGAGTAGTGGAACATCATTATGGAAATAAGTGTGGTAAATAGTAATGGAATAATCATTCCAATGAAAAATCAGATATTATATAAATAGACAGAAAAGCAAGTCTTGAACACAGCCTCTATGAGAGATGATTACGAGCTCTGGTGACACTGTGGTGAAGGCATTAGGCTGCTAACTTTGGCTAAGGCAGTGACTTCGTACTCCAAACAGACAAGCTGTCCCTGGGAGAATGGTGTGGCAGCAGTTTCTGAAAAACACACAACTTGGCAGCTCTATGAGGAAGTCCGATACTGTCCTACAGGCTACTATGAATTAGAATTGAGTCAACTGTATGTTTGTAAGAGATGTACTGTAAATATAAAGACAGGTTAGTAGAAAATGAATGTAAAGGTAAAGTAAGAGGATGAAGAAAGACACACCATACAAACAGCAAACATAAAATGGCCTAGTGGCTATGTTAATACTATGGAAACAGTCTTCAAAGCTAGAAGTACTTACAGAGATAAAGAAGTACATTTTTTTTTTAAAATTTAGGTTGTTTATTTTTCATTTCAATGAACATCTACAGAGATTTTGGGATTCCATTCATTCATTGTTGCACCCTTCTCCCCGCACAAAC
>NW_006399781.1:20856699-20862186 GCF_000299155.1 Elephantulus edwardii
TATATTCCCAGTAGTGGAATTGCTGGGTCAAATGGTATCTTTATTTGCAACTTTTTGAGAAAGCGCCACAATGCTTTCCACAGTGGTTGTACCATTTTATACTCCCACCAACAGTGAATCAGGTTCCCAGTCTCTCCACAACCTATGCGAAGCCACAGATTGGGAAAAAATTTTTGGTAATGACATGTCAGACAAGGGACTTATATCTAGAATTTATAAAATACTCGAGCACCACAACAAGAAGTACATTTCTTAATGATAAAAGGATCAGTTATACAGAAGACATAACAATTTCTATGATGTGAAAACAGAACTTTCAAATGGATAAAGCAAAGGGGTAATACTTGTAATGTTATTATTCTGTATGAAAGAGAAAGTGCTCAGAAGTAGGGTGTTTGTGGCAGGTGGAAGGAGGCACTGTGTTCAGGGAAGAACTAGTGCAAAATTTCATTTCCCCCAGTAGAAGATCTTGGCTCACTTTCTATCTCTTTTATAGATAAGGCAGCCCTATGTCCTGAGAGTCTTACTTGGATATACAATCAACATACGTGGAACCAGCAGTGAGGAGATTAGGAGATGTATTACAATAGGAAAGTCTGTAGTAAGTCTGTAGTCAGGGACCTCCCCAAATTATTGAGAAGCAATGATATCAGTTATAGAACTAAGATTCATCTGATTCATATTTTCAGTCCCTTCCTATGCATCTGAGAGCTGGACAATGACTAAGGGTGACAGAAGAATTGATGCCTTTGAACTATGGTGTTAGAGAACAGTACTGAATATCCCATAGACTGCTAAAAAAACAAATAGGTATGTCTTGGAAACAGTGCAGCCAGAGTGCTTCTTGAAGACAATGATGACAAAGCTTCATTTCTCATAATATTGGCATTTTGCTAGGAGAGGCTATTCCTTGGAAAGGGATACCATACTTGGAGGGACAGCAAAGGAGAAAAAGACCTTCAATCAAGTAAATTGACACAGTGACTGAATCAATGAGCTTGAGTGTGTCAGAGACTGTGAGAATAGCATAGGATAGGAGAGGGTTCACATATGTTGTTCATAGGGTCATGAAGAGTTGTACTCAACAGCACTTAATAATAACAGCAAATGTTCTCAGAGGAATCCCTGGGTTGTACAAATAGTTACCATGCTTGACTGCAAGCCAAAAGGTTGGCTCTTTGTGTTTATTCAGAGGCTTCCGAAAAGAAAGTCTTCATAGTCTACTACTTCTCAAAAGTCCGTAACTGAAAACTCTATGGAGCAGTTTTCTGGTCTTCGTGGTGCTATCAAAAACTAGAGGCCATTCCTTGGAGAGAGACATCATGCATGGAAAGGTAGAGGGTTGCCCAAAGAGATGAGAACTTCGACTGCTAGTACAATGGGTTCAACTCTCAGAAAGTGTGAGGATGGCACGGCATAGGACACAGGAAAGGACAGGGTTCAAATATCTTGTCTATAGTGTTGCTAGGGGCATACTCAACTCAATGGCACCTACCGATGACAACAAAAATGGCAACAGACAGGTTCTCAGGACCTCTTTGTTATGATTTCTAAGACTTGCACATCATATAAAAAATGCTTCATTGGAGCTTGTTGATAATTGTGAGCAGGAAATCAAAAGATTAATTGCACTGGGAAAAGGTCAGGGACCTCTTCAGAGTACTGAGAAACAACGATATCAGTCTAGAGACTGATCCAGGCCATGGTCTTCACAATTACTTGCTATCCGTCAAAGACCTAGACAATGACTAAGGGTAACAGAACAAGAATCAATGCCTTTGGTTTGTGGTGCTAGTGAAGAATCTTGAACATATCCTGGACCACCAAGAAAACAAATAGATATGTCTTAGAAAGAGTGAAACCAAATCTCTCCTTGGAGGTTGGGATTTTGAAGCTCTGTCTTACATACTTAGGGCACATGGCCAGGAGGGATCAGTCTTTGGAGAAGGACATCATGCTTCTTGGAAGGATGAAGGGACAGCGCAGAAGAGGAAGACCCCGGATGAGATGTATTGATACAGTTTACTGTGACAATTGGGTAGATGTGTTGGAGTTGTGAGACTGGCTCATGATAGGGCGGGCTTCAGAGCTGTTGTACACAGGGTTGCTATGAGTCACAAACTACTTGATGGCACATAAAAACACTAGATAATAATAGGAAGTTGGGTTTAATAAACTTTTTTTTTAGATATTTGAGAAATGGTTTTATGTCTACAATTATATTGCATGTCTTAATTTCTTATTTTGGAGATAAGTCAGTTAGATAAAAACAATTCCAAGAAATACAAGATACAATTGAAATTTCAAATAATCGGTACGGATAGAAAATCAGCAAGGAAAGAAGGCATTTAAGAATGGGTATGATTTGGAAAGGAATAGGGTAAGGGATTCCAGAAGTGGGTGTACTATGAACAAAGCTTCAAAGACCATGATCTTGGCCTCCCAGAAAAGAGAAAGCACAGAAGCCTGGCTGGTGAGGAACTTCTTATAAGAATCCTGCCCTTCAGATGAACGGAGCAGATCAAGACCTAAGGTTATTGTTGGCTCTGTCTTTCACTGTTCAAAAAACAATGCACATGTTTGAATTAAAGCTATACAAACAATGATCAAGTACCGGAGGCCAGATGTACCCTACAGGAGGTGAGAAGAGAACAGAAATTTTTCTTTAACTCCTGCCGAGAGGCTATATTCTTTATGCCAAGCAGAATCCCCAAAATGCTGAAAAAACCCAAGCTCTCCATAGTTGATGTGATAGATTTTCCAGGCAGGAGAGAGCAGAGGGACTCTTTTCTTCTCTCTGAAACAAAAGTGAATGGTTTACAACCAGGCAGGAGCAGGCAGGGGTGAATGGTTTAGTGACCATTTAAGAAACTGAAAGAATGCTGTTGCCTCACCTCACCTCACCCCAGGCAGATTCCCTCTCAGCATCTTTGTATACAGTCTGTGCCTCTCTCAGACACTTGCTTACCTAACATCTTTAAGATGTTTCTTCTCATTGATTTGGATATCATTTATATCCATTATTTTCTTACATAAGCTTCCCAAAGGCTGGGGCTGGTTTTCTACCCTTAGAGATCAGAGTGCCGCAATGACATGAATGGATCTTTAACACCTACTGAGTACATTTGAAGAGAGGTGCTTCCACTGCAGCTCATAGCCAGGTCTCCACGTGTAGGCTGACCAGCATGACCTGAGATAACCGACTTTCAACAGAAAGCTCTAAAAGGTGTTCCCTGACAGACGGGCCTCTGCTGTGTTGTTCAGTGTCTGTAACTAAGAGCACAATTGATTTCTCTTATCACTACAGAAATTCCATACTCTGCAAAAGAGAAAAATGCCTAGGACTTGTAGAGGCCCAACCTTGAGCCAGACTCAGCTTTGTACAGAGTGTGTAGCAAGATGAAGGCTATTAAAGGTAAAAACATCAGGCTGTAAAACACAAGCACATCAAGGAAAAGATGAAATTAAGCAAAATTAATGCAAATTAACTATATGAGGGTCAAATAAATATTTCTAAGATTTTTAGCATAGAAGCTGCAAGTTTTTCTTGAGTGTGTGCATAAAAGCTCTAAGCTAGAAGCCACCACGTAAAGTTGCTGTCCTTAAAGCTGAACTTTGAAAAACGAACAGGATTATAACTCCAGTTCTGGCACTGTGGCAGCCCATAAAGGTTTTAACCAATAAAAAAATGTTTTAAAATGCATAGATGAGCTTCTAGAAAAGGAAGTTAAATTCTCAGATGCCAAAAAAGGAAGAAAAAAAATTGTTTTAAATGTAGGAAGTTTAGACTTTGTCCTATAGCTAATCAGAATGGAAACATGGCAAATAACAAGCATTTATGAGCCTCTGTGAAATACCTGGTCTGTTTAGATTCTGAAATTATCATATTTTAAATGTTATCTCATTTTACTTGGGTTGTGGGGGAAAAAGAAATATGTCAATGAGATAAATAGGTAGGACACAGAATTTTATTTTAAGTATAAACTCAGTATTCCTTAGGAAGCAGCTGAAAGCTCTCAGAATGGGAGCTTTTGGTCTAGTTTGCTATATTTTGGAGGAACATACTTCTAAATCCTACAGCACTCTTATACCAGTCGGTCGTACTGAGGTAAACTGAGTTTGCTGTGATGCTGAACCTTGTGCTCTTCAGGTGTCAAGTGCCATAACAGTTACCTGTAGTGGACAGTGTTTGGCGGAGCTCCCAAGTTTGGAAGCAGGAATAGCATCCACTTCCTAAACCACATCCATATGGAGACTCTTTAAACTTGGAGAAACCATGATAGGTATAGAGAGACTTCAAGTCTTCTGTTCATGAAGTTGCTATGAGTTGTCATCGACTCAACAGCAGTCTACAACAACAACAACAACTTGTTGGTATGCATATTTTCTGTGCCAAAGGAATGTGTAGGATGTGACATTATGTCTAATACAGTGAACTATGGTCAACCGAGGCAGGATATATAAAATTCTGGCTTGTGTTCATTCATAGGTAAATATTTTGCACTCCAGACAGATACACATTTAACACCATTTAAGGCTAGTAATTCTATTTTTCCAACACCTACTTATGTGGAAATCCAGAAAAGAAGAGCCTACAAAACAAGTAAAGTAAGCGTTGATCCATACAGACCAAGTAGATGGGACATGAAGAAAAGCAAGCACTGCACTGGAAGGAAACTGTCAGGAAACTACCTGACATTGTTACCAGCTGCAGTATGTGAGAATTCACCAATGAGAGACAGAATTCACACAGGATCACAAGGGCACCCAAACACAAGGTTATTTAATCTACGAGGCCCCTACCACGTCAACACCTTCATTGGCATCTGTCTCCTATGCTCCACACCATGTATTCAAAATCCTTATCTCAATCGGTCTCTTGGTATTATACTATACTTTGCTCATAAAAGAGACGTGAGGGTAGATGTTTGAGTCATACTCTTACTCCATTCATTCAATATGAAACTGAATACAGCATAGGCAGTTGCTAGGAATGGAGGGGTTCTATTAATATCAAACAATTTTCTAGTTCTTTGTAAGAGAATTGTTTTGGAGAGCCATGTCTGCTAACCCAGCAGTTCTTGCCCTGAAGGACAGTGATGCTCTTTGGCATGATACAAACACAAGGGTACACATCCTGGTAAACAGTGAGAACTTCAGTCCCACATGATGTGAGAAAGTGAGAGAAATCAAACAAATCAGTACTGCAATGAATCCGTTTCAGTTACATTTTAAATTTATAGTATTTGCGTATGTGGATCTCGCTGATTTCACAAGCAAGCAAGATTTTACTGAAGATTATCCAAAAACGACTGGAACATCAACAGAGAAATACCAGAAGTCCAGGCTGGGTTTAGAAGGGGTCGTGGTAGTAGGGATATTGTTGCTGATGTTAGATGGATCTTAGCTGAAAGCAGAGAATACCAGAAGAATGACTATCTGTGTTTCATTGATTATGCAAAGGCATTTGACTGCGTGGATCATAAC
>NW_006399781.1:20862966-20865238 GCF_000299155.1 Elephantulus edwardii
TCGGACATGTTGCAAGGAGGGACCAGTCCTTGGAGAAGGACATCATGCTTGGGAGGGTGGAGGGACAGCGCAGGAGGGGAAGGCCCTCTATGAGGTAGATTGATTCAGTGACTGGGTTAATCGGGATGGGAGTGTCAGAGACAGTTGGCACAGGACAGAGCAGAGTTTAGGGCTGTTGTACATAGGGTCGCTATGAGTCGCAAGCAACTCGTTGGCACATAACAACAACAACAACAACAAGATTGTATCCACCTATATACAAATGTATTTTAAAGTTAAACTGTAAATATTATTGTTTATAAAGCTGATAATATAGTTCTGTATGTAAATACTGTTGTTGTTATATGCCATCGAGTCGCTTGCGACTCATAGTGACCCTATGTACAACAGCCCTAAACTCTGCTCTGTCCTGTGCCAACTGTCTCTGACACTCCCATCCCGATTAACCCAGTCACTGAATCAATCCACCTCATAGAGGGCCTTCCCCTCTTGCGCTGTCCCTCCACCCTCCCAAGCATGATGTCCTTCTCCAAGGACCGGTCTCTCCTCCCAACATGTCCAAAGTAAGTTAGACGGAGCCTCAGAATCCTTGCCTCCAAGGAGCAGCCCGGTTTAACCATCATCAGGATGAACCTGTTTGTTTTCTTAGCAGTCCAATCTAGCATGCATTTAATACAATATGAACACAGATAATAATTTTATAAAATACTAACATAGTGACCACTCAAAAATACTGAAATCAATAATAAATTCTACCATCTAATACTAGAAGGTTAATTTATGTCTTACATGAGTAGTGTTTTTTATTGTGTATTATGCAGGAGAAAGTGCTTGATATTATTTTGTATGTGCCAATAAACAAGTATTTGGCTTATTAAAAGAACACAAAATTCAATATTTATTTAGTGTGTAAAATATGCTTTTGTTTTGCAACAATGAGTATGTTTCTAAATCCATCTTCCAAGATAGTAACAAAGGATGTTTGTCAGAGCATTACAGTTCTACTTTATGAGAGCATTTACATAACTCCATGCTAGAAAATTAAACAATTCCTTGAGGAAATAAATGACTGTTTAGATAATAAAAGTCATGTAAACATCTTTTGCTTTCCATTTGCCTTCATACCGACATTATTTTTAAGAAATTTATTGATATTGTTATGACTTGCAAAACAAACTTGCTCATCAAGAAGTAATGCTATTGCTGCATCAATTTTATAATATGGGAACTGAATAATCCTACAAAGAAAGAAAATGTACAGTTTATAACATTTTTATATTATAACAATTGTATTTTCCTTTCCATCTGGGAAAGATCCAGTATGATAACCATTCAGTGCTCTCTCCTGGACCATGGGAGAAGGAACTAGACAGGGGCAATATAGTCAGGTGACTCGGGATGGCACATCATGTCCTGTTCTTCAGACCCAAATGCATCTTCAGATTTAGCATACCTTTGTATTTCTGTCATTCTCTTTGTATTCCCTCTCACCTTCATCAAGTACCAACAAAGACCAAGTAAGCTCTGAAAGCAGCATCAAAGGACAGAAAGTGATTGTGCACATTTTTAAGAATTATTTCAAAAGGAAAAATATGTTCATTCATTGGACAAATAATTTCTGCAGCTTGTACATACTGTTTCTTTTTACTATCTTGGACTTAAAAAGCAGAATGACATGTTTCAATTAAATTTGTTGTATTTATTAATTTTCAAGCATGAGCTTTCATGTTAAGATGCAAATTCAAATGCAAATGTTATTTTATAAATGTGACCTATTTTATAAAGTCTATTTATTTTCAATTATCCAAACTTCTTTACTATAGTGGGACCAAATTTTTAAAATGGCAACATCTAAGTGCCAGGCAAGAAAAGTTGCATAAAATAAAAAAGAAAGGGGTTTATAAATCTCCACAGACAATTCCAAAATCTTTTATTTAAAAAAATATAATTAATTAGAAGAGATTTCTTCTGTTGAATTCAATTTGTTGTTGTTTTTGTTGTTATGTGCTGTCGAGTTGTTTGCAACTCATAGCGACCCTATGTACAACAGCCCTAAATCCTGCTCTATCCTGTGCCAATCTCATTGCCTCTGACACACCCATTCCGATTACCCAGTCACTGAATCAATCCACCTCATAGAGGGTCTTCCCCTCCTGCGCTGTCCCTCCACTCTGCCCAGCATGAGGTGCCTCTCCAAGGACCGGTCTCTCCTCACAACATGTCCGAAGTATGTTAGACGGAGCCTCAGAATCCTTGCCTCCAAGGAGCAGCC
>NW_006399781.1:20870065-20885574 GCF_000299155.1 Elephantulus edwardii
TGTTGTGCATAGGGTCGCTATGAGTCGGAAACGACTCGACGGCACATAACAACAACAACAACAACAACTCTTAAGTTGTTGTGTTCATTTTATTCCACCTCTTCTTACTGATGGACAGTTCTTAAAATGTATTTGGTCCATGATCAAGCATTAAAGTACCTTTTTAATACAAATGGGAAGCATGTACTGTAGCAATGAGTACAATCCTGGAGCAATACTCACAGATTCTAGGTGCCTTAAAAAGCATTGCTGAACACCAAACACAGAGAGAAGACATCAAAAAAATAAGCCGAAGCATCACCAATAAAATATATTTGTTATATACTAGAATATGTATTGTTGTTGGTTATGTGGAATACTAAATTCCAACATTCTTATCAGATGAATCAAACTATTCAAGGAACTTTAAAGATACGTGCATATTTCTAACAGTAATTAACAATACAGTTACATAATTTAAGAGAAGATTTTTTAAAACTTAACAAAGGAAATGCTGCCAAACGTTGATTATCAGACAATAATATCAGCATAGAAATATTAGACTGAAACAGGTAAATGACAGAGGTGGGCCAGACATATTGAATGCCAGGAAAACTGCTCGTGACCACACATTACAGTAATAATTGACACATTTGATTCTTGCATTAAAAGGGTGGAAGTGTATAAAATTCCTTCAAATAGGTTTTCCATCTTAGGTAATGTAGGTATAGCTGTTTAATAATGCATGAAACCACCCGAGAAATTACTGCATGCTTATCCTGATGACTTAAATGCAAACCTTTTAAAGGGAAGTGTGGAAATGTGATTCTTATATAAGGACTCAGTTTATAGATTCAAGATAGATAAGTTGTACTAATGTTGCTGTTGGTGGTTAAGTGCTATTGAGTTGAGTACAACTCATAGCAACCCTATGAACAACAGACGTGAACCCTGTCCTATCCTGTGCCATCCTCATAATTGCTGGCATAATTGAGCCCATTGTGGCAGTCACTGTGTCATCCATCTCATTAAGGGCTTTCCTTTCTTTCACTTAGCCTCTGCCTTTCTGAGCATGTTGTCTCCCTCCAAGAAATAGCCTCTCGGAACAATATTCTCAAAGTATGTAAAACAAACTTTTGTCATCTTCCCTCCAAGGAACAGTCCAGAATACACTTCCTTCAAGCCATATCTGTCTGTTCTTTAAACAGTCCATAGATTATTCAACACTATTCTCCAACACCACCATTTAAAGGCATAAATTCTTCTGTCATCCATATTGTACATTGTCCAGCTTTCAGAAGCATAGCAAGTGATTGCAAAGACCACAGCCTGAATCAGGCACACTTAGTCTTCAAAGTGATATAATTGCTTCTCAATAATTTGGAGAGGTCCCTGAGCAGACTTGCCCAATTCAGTACATCTCCTGATCTCTGACTACTTAACCAAGTGTGCTCATGGTGGATCCAAATAAAATGAAATTGTTAACAAGTTCAATCTTTGTCCATTTATCATGATGTTTCCTGTTTGTCTAAGGGTGAGAATTCTTGTCTTCTTGATGTTGAGATGTAATCCATATTGAAGATGGCAGGCTTGGATCTTTTAGTGCCAGTCCTCCTCACTTTCAGCAAGAAAGGTTGTATCATCTGCATAATAAAAATAAATAATAATAGGTTATTAATATTATCAATAGTTTATATTACTAATATTATTATTAATAATAAAAGGTTGTTGATGAGTCTTCCTCCTATCCTGATGCCACATGCTTCTTCATAGAGTTCAGCTTTTATAATGATTTCCTCAGTGTACAGATTGAATAGGTATGGAGTAAAGATACAACCTTGACCCACATCTTTCCTAATTTTAAACCCTTGTTGTGTTGAAATTACTTTACTCATGTTATATCTAACTTTAATGATCACAAACTGCCCAAGAGAAGGTTTCTTTTCATCTCCAATGAGAATCAAATACCCTTAACATACAATGTAGATTCAAGATTGTTCTTATTATATAGGAAAGTAGGTATTTATGGATGATGTTAGTTTGAGGACTGAAGTATGGGATTCAGTCTTTTCAATCACTTGCTATGCTTCTGAGAACTGGATGATGAATTAGGATGGCAGAAGACAGAGTGATGCTTTTGGTTTGTGATGTTATATTAGAGTACTGAATATCCCCTGGATTATCACAAGAACTAACAGATACATCTTGAAGAAAGCGCAACTAGAATGCTCCTTGGAGGGAAAGGTGACAAAGCTTTATCTCCCATGCTTTGGGTTCTATGGTTAGAAGAGACTGTTCTTTGTCATGGGACATCATGCTTGGAAAGAGAAGATCTTTAACACAATGAATTGACACATTCACTGCAGCAATGAGCTCAAATATGTCAGAAATTATGAGGATGACACAGGATAGGACTGACGTGTTCAGGTCTGTTCCTAGTGTCACTATGAGTCATACTTGATTCAAGGGCACCTGACAATCACGATAATTTCTTAATTATTTACAGTTTCTTTGGTGAAATATTTTCATTTGCTCATTTATAATTATAGCATTTCATATGAAACAAGCAACAAAATTGAAGTATCATTCCCGTAAAGGAAAATTAATGAGTATAATTTTTTCAATTAGCGAGATCAACAGCATTTTATAGTGATGCCAAAACATTTCAGTTCATTGGTTCTGTGGAGCTGCATTGTGCCTTCTCTGATATCTACAACGTCATCTTCTTCACGGGATTTCTTCTCAGGTTTCCAAACAAGCTCAAAAACAACCAACAAAACAAAAAATTTTCGTATCTGTTCACGTTTATTTCTCTGATATCTGACCACTTTCATGGAATTTGTGCAAAAAAAAATGGCCTTATTTCTAAATATCTTCTGAAATTGCTCTCCCGACAGCTCCCAATAGCAGTCCAATCATCTGTTGTAATGGCTTTTACTTAGTCCTGTTAACCTGACATTAACTTGACTGGAGGTGAGCCTCTTAGATAGTAAGCAGTAAGAGTATAAGAATATCATTTGGTTTTCCTTGTTAAACCAGAGCTTTGAACATAACAGATGTTCAGTAGCTGCTGGAAAGAAGTGAAGAAGAGAAAAGGGGACTTGTTTGGAAAATTATTTCATTACATAAATAATTCTTCCAAAGAAGCGAATCTCTGAAATTGTAGCTCTTAAGGACGTTGCAAAGAAACCTGATTTGAGGATATGAAAGCAATGTGGTTTGATTTCAAGTTCTTTTATCTCATTGTTCCTGGATTGAATTGCCTGATCAAGTGTCCTCTTTCCTCTCACACTAAGTGCATTTGTAGAAGAACACTTGCCGTCACTATCAGCCACCTCTTCTTTTCTAAAACAACCCAATCCTGGAATGTAGGCCATAGCAGAGTCTGCCTTATTCAGAGAAGAAAAAAAAATGCTAGCTTGAATTCCTTCCCTTTCTCAAGAGTGAGAAATTAGCCAGCGTCTAATCCCCCCAGCCCCACCACAGTTAGCCAGTTGCACTGCTAACCCTAAGGTCCTGCTTCACCTGTAGCTTGAATGCATCAGCTACTCTAAGGGGGAAAAACACACAGTCTTCTTCCTTTACAATGTTATTGTTACATACCATTCAGTTGGAACTCACCCATTAGCTGATCCTCCAGCAGATTTTCAGAGGCAGTAAATTTTACAGGACAATAAACTGCCCATCTTTCTCCCAGAGAGCATTTGGTGGAATTGAACTGTTGTTTTTGGCTTAGCAGTGCAACTCCTTACCACTAAGCCATCAGAGCCACTCCCTTCCCCTCAAAAGGTACAGCTTCAGAAATCCAATGGAGAGTTGCCATGAGTCAAAACTGACTCCATGGCAGAGTGTGACATTTGTGTATTCTTCTCAGGAGCCCACGTGGTATAGTCTGTAAAGATTTGTGCTGCTAAAACAAAGGTGGTGGCTCGTCTTTCAAATCCACCAGTGGTTCTTTGGGAGAAAGAGCCTACCAAGCAATTTACCGCGTCAGAAAGCCCACTGGAGGATCAGCTATAAGTTGATTCCAATAATACGGCAATGAGTGAGTTAAGAATGCTGTCCTGAGTTTGAGTTGACGACAGAAGAGATAACTGGAAGATACAGAGTCAGAATCTGATGATCTTTCACTCTCATTATGATAATATTAAAACCACAAAAGAATCTATGAATGATAAAAACAAAGCTACATTTAATCAGGGAGTTCTGGTGTCTTGTTGTTGGGAGCCATAGAATCTAGTATGAGTTATAGTGACCCCTTGAAAAACTGATCTGAACACTATCCTATCCCCTGTCATCCTCACAATCTCCAACACACTCAAGCCCATTGCAGCAGTCACTGTGTCAATCCACCTGGTTGAGGGTCTTCCTCTCTTTCACCAAACCTCCACCTTTCCAAGCATGATGTCCTTCTCTGAGGAATAACTTCTCCTAGCAACATGCCCAAGTATGTGAGAAGAAGCTTCATCATCCTTGCCTCCAAGGAGAACTCTGGCCTTACCCTCTCCAAGACATATCTGTTTGTTCTCTTGGCCGTCCATGGGATATTCAGCACTCTTCTCCAACACCACCAGTCAAAAGGCATCAATTCTTCTTCTGTTATTCTTAGTCATTGTCCAGCTCTCAGATGCATAGCAAGGGACTGAAAAGACCATGAACTGAATCGGGTGCACTTTTCTCTTTAGTGGTAAAAGATCAAGCTGTTAACTCGAAGATACGCAGTTCCAATCCACCAGTTGCACCACGGGAGGAAGGTGAGCAATCTCTTCCCATGCAATTTACAGCTCTGAAAACTGGCGGGAGTCTCAGCTATGGGGCAGGGGGCGGAGAGGAGGGGTTCTGACTCAGTAGTACTTAACAACAATGAAAAAAAATTTAGTCAGTGCAAAAATTGATAAAAATAGTAGGGAGAAAAAAACTGTTGGTAGGAGTTAGGGAGTGCTTCCTGTGGGGTTTTGAGCCCATCCTGGTGTAACCAAACCTGTAGTGACAGTGCCCTGAGCGCGACACGATCTGCCACACTGTGCACAGGGTTATGGGGATGAACCTCAGCATTGAAACGGATGTGACAAAGCTTTAAATATGTCCCATTTGCCTTCAAAATGTTCACAGAATAGGAACAGATCAGAATGTGGGGCACCTACCATTTTGTCATATAAAGAGAAAGAGGTCTTCTCATAAATAAATAAGACTTCTGGAATACAAAGGACAAAGAATGAGGAAAGCCTTTGATAAACTTGAATTCCTTCTTGGTCTGGCCATCTACGTTTCCAGTGACACCATTTCCATTTAACAAGATGAACTTCCTTGAAAGCAGTGTTGATCCTGCCCCTTGCCTCTGACCTGGGGTGGAGTGTACACACACACTGGAGAGGAGGTGACATGTACGGTGTTCCTGGTGATAGCAGTGGTTATATTTAGTCCTGAACTTAACTTGAACGTGGGGCCTCCTGCGGCGTGCATGAAGACAGCACCAAGAACAAACACAAGTGCAGGGCCAGTAAAAAGAGAAGAGCAAAGTGCAAGTTTCCAAAGAATAAATATACACAAGCCCAGGCGCAGATACGATGAGGCAGGTGGAGGGAGTCACTGTGGGCCCAGCCAGGAGATGCGGTGCTGGTGATGAGGGGCCTCCTTCCCATCACGCAGCACGGATTACAGGGAACCATGCCAAATGTGACTTCTTTCCCTATCATCTATCTGTGGCTGCTTTACCTAATAACAGCTCTCAGACTGGCTCATTGCCATTGAATCTGAACCTACGCATAGCTGACCCTGCACCATGTTCTCAGAGGCTTGTAAATCCCACCAGAGCAGAGTGTCTATCTTTCTCCCTCGGAGCAGGGAGTGGAGATCAATCACCTACCTTTGGGTTGTCAGCACAACTCCTTTCCACTAGGCCACCACAGTTCCGTGGTTAAAGGAAAAACTGGGAAACTGATTTTCAGTTTCATCACCAATTAAAGTGAGGAAATTGAGGCACTGATAATAGTCAAATTCCTTTCTAGTACTATTTTTCGAACTCATCTTACTAGCTGTGGTAAGTAACAGGAAAAAAAGGAAGCTGAAGGGCACTGTATTTGTTTTCAAATCACTGTTGACATGGTGACCCAGCTGTTGTTATCTTTATCATGTCCTCTTAAGAGATCAATTAAGCAAAGGGTACACTCCTCTGCCCTCCATTAAGTTGATATTCTTTAAAGTTTAACAGGTAAACTACCAACTTTTAGACTCTGCATACCAGTGACACAGTGGTCTAGAAACCACACAGCACCTTTGATCATGTTAGAGAAGTCCACTCCAGGAAGGCACAGCCCTGGGAGCCTGCACTTGCTGCAGCTTGAACTGCATGTTTTTCCTCCCTGGTCCCTCATGGACTCCCATCCAGGGAAGAAACTTCACAGTTATTGTTTTTTTTGTTAAATTTTATACCGGTTTATTTACAAGGCTTGTATACATTGTTTTTCATGCCAGATTTTTCCACCTCCCTCCATCCATCAAATTATGCAACGGGATAGCAGTTTTAGTTTGCTTGCTCCACAGTCAACATTCTTGGTAACAGCATCCAGGTATCAAGAGACAAATTGCATTGGGAAAGTCAGTTCTCTGGGACCTCTCAAGAGTACTGAAGAGCAACAACGTCAGGCTGGTGACTAAGGTGCACCTGATCCAGGCTATAGTCTTTGCCTACTGTGCATGGCAGAGTTGAACAAAGAGTAGGGACGATAGAAAGAGAATTGATGCCTTTGAGCTGTGGTGCTGGAGAAGAGTGTTGAATATACCATGGACTGCTAGGAGAATAAACAGGTTTGTCCTGGAGAGAGTGAAGCCAGAATGCTCCTCAGAGTCAAGGATTCTGAAGCTTTATCTTACATACTTTGGGCATATGGGAAGGAGGGACTGGTCCTTGGAGAGGGACATCATGTTTGGGAGAGTGGAGGGACAGTGCAGGAGAGGAAGACCCTCGATGAGATGGATTGGTTCTGTGATTGGGGTGGTGGGAGTGAGTGTGTTGGAGACGGCAAGGTTGGCACAGGATAATGCAGTTTACGGCTCTTGTACATAGGGTTGTTATGAGTTGCAAGTGACTCGATGACACATAACAAGAACAACATGATTATCTCACACACATCCCCACTCCACCTTTCCTCAGCCCTCTGCTCCCACCATACCCTCCCCCCTTGGTTCTGCATACTCACTCTACAAAAATCTTCTTATACAATATTTGTCCTTACAGGACTGACTTAGTTCACTTATCATAATGCTCTCTAGTCCCTCTCAAGTTAAGCAGCAATTTACAAAATCATTGCTCCTGTCTGCTGTGTAGTATTCCATCGTGTGAATGTACTATAATTTCTCAATCCATTTCATAGTGTTTGGACATTTTGGCTGTTCCTATGTTCTTACAATGGTGAATAATGCTGCTGTGAACATTGGTCTTTAAGTCTCTGTTTGAGCCTCAGTGGAATCTCTATGTCCAGCTTTTTGAGGAAACACCAAATTAACCTGAATAGTTTTACAGCAATATAGCAGCTGACTCAAAGTTGTATCTATCAGTCACAGCCTTTTCTCTGCTTCCAAAACCAAACCACTTGCAGTCAAGTCAATTCTGGCTCATGGCAACCCTACATAGGTCAAAAGAGAAATGTTCCATAGAGATTTTAGCAGCTGTGAGTTTCTAAGGAGAGTGCCTCTGAGTGATTTGGGACTTGTAATCTTTCAGCTTTATAGTGGTCAAGTACTTAATTCATTCGTGTCACCCAAAAGTTGTTTCCTTGCTTTACATGATCTTGTACCCCTCTCCACCCTAGCCTCCCAGGACTCCTCTGCTGTTTTCCTCACCCACCAACCCTTTGCAATGTGCAGTCCACATAAATGTACATGAATGTGCAGGTTCACCAAGCATTACATATTGCTGGTTTTTTTCTCAATAATCTAGCTTGTAAATGCTTAAAGGCAGCAATACATTTTCTCTACATGAAAGGCCTGGATGACCCATAGTCAATCTTTAATTAATATCATTTAATGAAGGCATAGATGAATGAATGGTGTCAGAATGTTTCTGAGTTGTTTGCTCTGAAATCAGATTCAAGCTGGGGACATCGTCCCACCAATCTGTACTTGTACCAACTGAGAATTCTTCACTCTGTTTGAGAGGTGTCACCAACGCCAAGTGGGAGGGATTTACATTTTAAACCTGGAAGAAAAACATGAATCCTTTATCTTTTTAAAACTGGGAAAAGGAATTAGGAACTGACATTACTCAAGAACCTAATGCTGTACTCTGCCATTGACTTAAAATCTTTAATCCTCATAATAATCTTTAAAATAGATATTGTTATCGTCAATACACAGATGAGGAAAATGAGGCTTTAAAGTGCCTTCTACTACCAAATATGAGAGGAAGTTTTCAATCTAAATCTAATTTTAGTTTAAAATTTTTGTTATTTCTACTATATCATACTGCCTTCCCAAATAATACAAATTATCATGATTCTTAAATATGTGAAAGAATATACTTCAAGATATATATTTCATACATATACATAGGAAGCAGGAGTGGCATTCACTTCCTAAACATGCCTCTGGAAACTCTATGAACTTTGATAAATATCAATAGTTATAAAAAGGCTTCAGGTCCTTTTTCATAGGGCTGCTATGAGTCATGCTTGACTCGATGGCAATCAGCAACAACAATAACAACTATACATATATCTCCAAGGTGCTGATTCGTCATATAAAACTAGCCCCTATAAAGAATTTCAATCTAAACCAAATGAAAAACAAACACATTTTATATAAGGCCAAATATTTAGATTAACTGAAAACTGTAACATTGACCCTCCATCTTTCTCCCCTGAAGTGGCTAATGAATTTGAACCATCAGAGAGGTTCGGCCCTCGGTTTAGCAGTGCATCTTCTTACGAACTTCATCACCAGCTGTGGTGATGGTGGTGGTGGTGTTACATGCTTTCAAATTGTCTAAAACTCACAGCAATCCTCTGACCAATGGCTCTGAATCTTGCCATATTCCGGGACAACTTCACCGCCTCTGACACATCTAACTCCATAACCACAGTCACTGTGTTAATCTGTCTCATCCAAGGTGTTCCTTTCTTGTGCTCACCCACCATCTTTTCAAGCACAGTGTCCTTCTCCAAGGACTGTTCCTTCCTGACAACATGCCATAAGCAAAGTATGTGAGACGGGGTTTCAAAATCTTTGCTTCCAATGAGCAACTTGGTTTCACCTTCTCTAGGATAGACCTGTCCCACCACTAGAGTTCCCTACACTTGATTTAGGCATACTTAATGAAGAGAGCTCTGGCAGTGTTCTGTCTTGATGGTCATGATTTTGAGGTTTTTACAAAGCAGGGGAGCACCTCATGGTTTGGAATAGGGAAGGCAGTTCATCAGGGATGTATTCTATTTCCATACCTGTTCAATCTATACTGAGCAAATTATCTGAGAAGTTGGACTTTATGAAGAGGAATGCGGCATCAGGATTGGAGGGAGATTCATCAATAACCTATGTTACACAGATGACACAATCTTACTTGCTGAAGTACTTGAAGCACTTTTTTCAGAAGACAAGGAAGGAATGCAGTCCTCAGTATGGATTGCGTCTCAATATCAAGAAAACAAAAATTCTTACCACTAGACCAATAGGCAGTGTCATGATAGATGGAGAGGAGATTGAAACTGTTAACAGTTTCATCTTGCTTGGATCAACAATTAACACCCTTGATACAAGCAGTCAGGAAATAAGGAGACATTGAACTGGGCAAATCTTTCCAAATTATTAGGAAGTAGTGATGTCAATTTGAGACTAAGGTGCATCTGATTCAGGCCATAGTCTTCCCAATTACTTACTATGCATCCAAGACCTGGCCAATGAATAAGGATGACAGAAAAAGAATTGATGCCTTTGAGCTGTGGTGTTGGAGAAACACACTGAACATCCCATGGACAGCCAAGAGAACAAATAGATATATCTTGGAGAGGGTGCAGCTGGAGTGTTCTTAGGAGGAAAGAATGATGAGGCTTTACCTCACATACCTTGGACATATTGCTGCTGCTACTGTTGTTTTTGTTGTTGTTGTGTGTCATCAAGTCACTTGCAACTCATAGTGATACTATGTACAACACCCCTGAAGCCTGCTCTATCTTGTGCCAATCTTATTGTTTCTGACACACCTAACCTAATTACTCCAGTTACTGTGTCAATCCATCTCATCTATGGTCTCCCTTTCTTTCTCCGTCCCTCCACCCTTCCAAGCATGATATCCCTCTCCAAGACCATGCCCAATGTATGTCAGACAAAGCTTCAGTATCCTTGCCTCCAAGGAGCAGCCTGGTTTCACCCTCTCTAGGACCAACCTGTTTGTTCTCCTGGCAGTCCATGGTATATTCAATACTCCTCTCCAGCACCACAGCTAAAAGGCATCAATTCTCCTTCTATTAACCCTAATCATTGTCCAGCTCTCTGATGCATAGCAAGCTATTTCAAAGACTATGGCCTGGATCAGGTGCACCTTAGTCTCCAGACAGAGGTCGTTGATCTTCAGTACTCTGGAGAGGTCCCTGACTGCTGAGTTTCCCAGTGCAATTCGTCTTTTGATTTCCTGGCTGCTGCTACCAAGAGTGTTGATTGTGGAGCCAAGCAAACTAAAGCTGTGGACAATCTCAATCTTTTCACCTTCAATAATGATGCTGCCAATGGAGGCAGTGGTGAGAATCTTTGTTTTCTTGAGGTTGAGCTTCAATCCATATTGAAGGTTGAAGTCTTTGATCTTCTACAGCAAGTGCTTCAGGTCCTTCTCAGTTTTCAGCAAGCAGTTTTGTGCCATCTGCATAACGCAAGTTGTTGTTGAATCTTCCTCCAATCCTGATGGCACATTCCTCCTCATAAAGCCCAGCCTCCCAGATGATCTGTTCTACATTGTTATTATCATTGCCGTTAAGTGCTCTCTCGTTACAGGTGACTCGTAACGACCCTATGAATGAAAGATCTGGACACTTGTATAACTTTCATCCTTTCTCCACATTCATGGTTTCCAGAGGCAAGTTATTTCAGAAGTGGATGTCACTCCTGCTTCCAAGCTTGTTTTAATCAGGGAGCTCCATCAAACACTGTCCACAATGGGTAACCATTATCACATTTGACATATTCATGTCACAGTGCACAGTGTTCAGCATCACAGCAACAAAGAGTTACCTCAGTACAGCAAAAGGACAGACCAGAGCTATACCAGTTGGAAGAATATTTGACCAAAACCAATTAAAACCAAGTCTGAGAGACGCAGATTACAATCACCCACATTTGACTTAGTAGCATCACTTTCTGTCCCCTAGGCCCACTGAACTATCTTTCTGTTGTTGTTAAGTACCGTTGAGTTGTACAAGACTCATAGCAACCCTATGAACAAAAGACCTGAACGTTTATATAACTTTCTTCATTTCTTCAAGTTCATAGTGTTTCTTCATATAGATTGAAAAAGTATGGCGACAGAATACATCCCTGACTTACATCCTTCCCAATTTTGAACCATGCAGTATCTCCTTGCTCTGTTCTGACGACTGCCTACCGGTCCATGAGTAGGTTTTGCATAAGCACAATCAAATGTTCTGGGATTTCCATTTTTCTCTGAGTCAGCCAGTTTTGATCCACACAGCCAACCGCCTTTACATAATCAATGAAACACAGACATTCCTCTGGTACTCTCTGCTTTCAGGATGTATTTCTATGAGGTACTTATTCCTTGAAGAGAGGATGATGTTGGGATGGGTGGAGGGTCAGTGAAGCAGGGGAAAAACCCTTAACCAGATGGATGGACAAGGTGACTGCTGCAATGGGCTCTTGTGTCAGGAACTGTGAGGAAGGCACAGGACAGGACTGGGTTCAGATCTTTTGCTCATAGGGTCAATATGAGCTGTACTTGACTCGCTATCACCTAACAAAAATAACAATATACTTAATGAATGCTTCCTACCATAGAAGCATCTCACACATTACATATTGCTTAGATTCTCAGACTAACAGTTGAAACAAAAATGAAGCAAATATCTCACTAACAGAATGTTATCCTCTCCTCTAGTCTGAGGGGAAATGCAAAGAGTAAGTGTCACACTTTCTCGAACACTGACTTCTCACACAGTGGTTATGAGCTTGCCCTTTGGCATCAGGATGGCTTAAGTTTCCTTTTTACTTTCTTCCTTAATAGCTAAGAGATCTTGGGCAAATTATTTATTTACAAAAACTGTTTCCTCACCTATAAAGGAAGGAAATACCTAGTTTTGAGAACTGCTATAGCAAAATGTCTCACATGTGACAAACACACAATAAAACTCAGCTGTTATTCCCTTTTCCACCACTTTGTCTCTCTACACTGTTCTACAATGACCTGTCATGAATATATTGATATTCTATATCCAGTTTTGACATTTTGGGGAGAAAAACGACACCAAAGAACAATGAAAAGTGCACAATGAGAAAGAATACACTTTCTTGAATTTAATTTTTACTGAAAATATACTAAATATTTACTTCATGATGTGTCATCTAATAGCTACTTGTTAAACAAGCACTCTTTTGTCTGCTTCTTTCACAAAGCTTGATTCATGCTGTCTTCTCCTAAGACATCGTAGTGGGCAGATCCAGAGCAGTTCTAGTCTGGCTTGGATGGCTTCCACACATCTCTCTCCAATTTTCTGTCACATGGCTTCACTAACAGGAACTTCAGGTAAACCACAATGGCAGTATTTTCATCATGGTGTTACAAATACAGGGAACAAATACATTCTTTTGGGGGAAAAAAACCCAAACACTGAAAAAAAACCTCCCTCAAACTCATTACCAAAGCAACACATAACTAGCTCTTCAGCAACCTTACAAAGACTATAAATCACATGGGAGGAGATTGACTATATTTCTCAGAGCAGTTGCTGGTTTTCAACCCCTTGCCTTTGAGTGTTATACACTATTTCTGTTAACTGTCAAGTCAGAACCGACCTATGGCTGACCCTCCAGTGGGTTCTCAGAGACAGTAAATAGTGTGGGAAGAGATTGCTTGTCGTTCTCCCATGGAGCAGCTGGTGGATTCAAACCTCTTTGGGTTGGTAGCACAACTTCTTTACACTAAGCCACCATTCTGTGAATTATATGCACTACAAATAAGAGGGAAATTTTTGAGGGGCATAGGACTGACTTAATATTATTTTCCCAAGATTAAATAATGCAATATAAACAGGATTTCTTAAGTCTAACTAGGCCAAAAAACAAATTAAAGTATCCTGTACTCTGAACATTCCAGATAGCAAAGCTTCTTTGAGAACTTAGGAAAGACAGTGTGGTGGGTTTAAGCCAGTGGTTTGTTAGTCAGGCAATTCTGTTGAGCAGACCAGGCTGAGACATAGTGGTCCAGGGCTAACAATGATCAAGAGCAGAAGGTATCAAATGAAGCGGAGAATTCTTACTGATGACTGTGCCATTGATTATCATTCTCCTAAAAGTGACCTCATGGTAACTTTATAGATAGAAGTGACTATCTATACTCAAAAGCAAAAGGTCGTGTGGCACTCTTCAGGAAATTAAAACTTAACTCATGGCCATTGAGTTAGCTCCAACCTGTAAGTGACTTTCCATGATATTTCTGAGGCTGTAAATCTTTATAAGAGGAGACTATCCACCTTAATGCTTGAGGAAATGATTTGTTGAAAATAAACATGTAGATGTTCATGCTGAAGACTTTCCCAAGCAAGTCATATTCCAATGAGATCTTTGCTTAAAAGAAAAAGTAAGCTTCTAGCTACTGTTTATTATAGTCATTTGGAATTGTAACTCTTCATCTGTTAGTTGGTTAATTCAGAAACAGTCTTTTCTTTGAAAATGATCCACTAGAAAAGTACTCAAAAAATCAGTTTATATGCTAAAATAAGAAAAGTTGTTCAACACACATTTGTTGAGTTCTTCTAAACACTAACACTATGCCCGGCTCTTGGGTGAGGTAGATACTTGAGGGCTCCTTAGTATTTAAATGTTTACAGCATTTCTAACAATCCATTGGGAAAAAGATTTGTAAATCAACCAAGAGCTCCAAAACTATGCATTTTCTTCCTCCCATGTTATCTTTGCCTGAACTGTAATTTGCAACTGATTCATAACATGAAAATTTTTAAAACAACCTAAGTGCTAAAATGAGATGATTAAGTTTTGCACACTAATTCAATGAAATGAAATTAAAAGTTTTTTGCAAATTGTGAAGTGCACAGTTAAGTAAGAAAAACAGTTACAAATTCTTATTATTAAAATTATGTCAGAAAATGTGTTTTGACAAATATCCACTTATTCTGTGAGAAGGACTATGTAATTTTTACCTTGAGAAGTAGCTTGAGCTTAATTAGCAACCTTTAATCCAAAATGGTTTGGTAAGAGAAGGAGTTACCCATTTCTCTCCCCATGATAACAGTCATAATTCGAAACAAGAGTCTAAGTAGGGAAAAGACAAGGAAAAGTTAGAATTTTTGAGCTAAAGATGCAGAAGGAAGGTCCAGGATGTAAAAGGGGGATTAAGTCAACTGTCCGCTGTCTATTCCAGTACAAAAAAACTACTTAATACTGTCATTTGCAAAAGCATTCAGCCTATTAGTATCACAAAAGTAAGGAAATTTAAAATCTCATACTGTCTATGAGCATTTTTTTTTTCTTTCTGGGCCCCAGCAGTGAGTAAATGACTCCTTGGTCTGATGGATGAGATGTAACAATTGCCTTATCTGCTTGAAGAATTGATGCCTTTGAACTGTGGTGCTGCAGAATAATATTGAGTATAAAACATGGACTGCCAGGAGTACAAATAGGTCCATCCTAGAGAGAGTGATACCAGGCTTCTCCTTGGAGGCAAGGATTCTAAAGCTTTGTCTGACATACTTTGGACATGTTGCAAGGAGGGACCAGTCCTTGGAGAGGGACGTCATACTTGGGAGGGTGGAGGAACACAGCAGGAGAGGAAGACTCTCGCCAAGAGGGATTGATTCAGTGACTGAGTAAAGGGGATAGGTGTGTCAGAGACAATAAATTGGCACAAAACAGAGGAGGACTTAGGTCTGTTGTACATAGGGTCTTTATGAGTCGCAGGCGACTTGATGGCACATTACAACAAAAACAACAAGCTCAGTAAGAGTCACTAGATATGATTTTACTACTATACTGCACCATATCTGATGCATAATCCTTACACAAATAATGTGTCAGGAGAAATGACTATCCAAGAAGATTTATTAAGTACCTGCAATGTACATATATGTGTGTGTGTGTATAGTAAATTTGTCATAAAAGCAGTAGCTGAGTTAATGCGCCCATGAGTGAATGAAAACGGATAAGGAATTCTGAATTAAGGATAACACTAATTAAAAATAACACTAAATATTATTATTTAAAAATAACACTAGTTATTGTTGTTATGTGCCGTTGAGTTGCTTGAGACCCATAGCGACCCTATGGACAACAGCCCTAAACCCTGCTCTGTCCTGTGC
>NW_006399781.1:20887249-20887815 GCF_000299155.1 Elephantulus edwardii
AGTTTCTCCACAACCTCGCCAGCATTTGTTGCTTGCTGTTCTGTTGAATTTTGCTATTTTGACTGGGGTGAGATGATATCTCATAGTTGTTTTCAGGGTCACCTTTATTGTATAATAGTCCATGAGATCCTTGTTTTTCAGTGCAGCATGGTATTCCATTTTGTGAATATACCACTGCTTCTCTATCCATTCATTTGTTGATGGGTACTTGGGTTGTTTCCAACTTTTTGCTATTGTGAACAAAGCCGCAATAAACCTGGGTGAGCATATATCTGTTTGGGTGGCAGTTATGGTTTCTTTAGAGTATGTTCTCAATAGTGGAATTGCTGGGTCAAATGGTATCTCTATTTGCAACTTTTTTGAGAAAGCATCATACCGCCTTCCATAGTGGCTGCACCGTTTTACACTTTCACCAACAGTGAATAAGGGTTCCAGTTTCTCCACAACCTCACTAGCATTTGTTATTTGCTGTTCTGTTAAATTTTGCTATTCTCACTGGGGTGAGATGATATCTCATAGTTGCTTTGATTTGTATCTCTCTTTTGAACATTTCTTCATGTATTTGC
>NW_006399781.1:20887918-20892263 GCF_000299155.1 Elephantulus edwardii
GTATTGGGATTGCATTAAATGTGTAAATTGCTTTTGGTAGTATTGCCATTTTCACAACATTGAGTCTTCCTATCCATGAGCAAGGGATATTCTTCCAAGCAGAAAGTATTTTTAAAAGGCTTGGTGTGGGTTTGAAGGGGAAGAAAGCAAAGCAAGAGAAGAGGTACTGTTAACTTTCCATTCCCCCTGAAGCAAAATAGAATGTGTTTGCTCTGTTAAATGCTATGGGATGGAGAGTCGGTATTTGAATTTCATGAATGATACAGAGTAAATGTCCTTTCTAGCTGGGGTCCACAATGGTCCATGTGGAGAACACTTAGCATTTACCAGATACTTTCACAAACATTACCTCATTTGACCCTCAGGCTAGCCCTATGTAAACAATGAGTATTATTATGATTTTTCATAATGCAGACAACCCAGTTTCCTGGAGTTAACAGGCAAGGGTTGAATATATATTTCCTTATTGAAACTGATGAAGTTAAATAGTAGAGTTACAAAGCTGGATTCATCTGTTCTCCCTCTGCCTCTCCATAAAGTAAAACCAAACCCCTTGTTATCAGGTTAATTTCTACACATAGAATAAACTGTCTTGCTAGTTACTACATTAAGCCAGATCCAACATGACTATGAATAATGAATAAAGCCTTCCCCATCCTTGTGCAATTTTTAAAATCGTTGGTATATTTGAGTCCATTGTTGTGACTATGGTGCCATCCATGTTACAAAGGGTTTATTTCTTTTCACTGATCCCTTGCTCTGCTAAACATGATGACCTTTTCTCAGGATTGGCCTTTCTTGGAGATAGGCCCAAAATGAGTGAGCTGAAATCTCTCAGCCTTGCTACTAAGGGACATTCTGCTTGTATTTTTTTCTAAGACTGATTTGCTTGTTCTTTTTTTTATTTTATGTTTAGTACATGTTTACTGAAAAAATGAGTTACACAGAAGCAAAACATTTCATGTTTGTATCCTATAGAAGAATGATCTCTTTTATTTTATGATTTGCTAAGAAACAATAAAAGAGGAAAATGATACCACTGCTTCACATTTTATTGGTCATCTTTGCACAATTTCTCACACACACATAGGAAATTTTAATTTCTCATCAGTATTATTGCTTAATGAAAAATCTCAAATTTCACTGTTTTCACAGGGAGCTCTGGTGACCTAGTGGCAAGAAGCTGTCCTGCAATCTCAAAGGAACGCGGTTCGAGGCCACCAGCTGCTCCGTGGGAGAAGGATCGTCAGTCTCCTCCTGTGCGATTGATTAACCACCTCTGGAAACTCCCCAGAGGGTCAGCTATGAGTAGACTCTGACTCTATGGTACACAACAACAACAGATGATGACAGGTACCCCCTGCCCAACTTCTGAATTTGTGAAAGATTTGCCAACTAAATGTTTGGGTGTCTTTTCTTTTTCAAGGTCAAAATAACACTTAAATTTCTTCTGACTTTAAATTAATAACTTTGACTATAAAATCAAGTTTAAAACATCCTCTCTGCTACAGCCCAGAGTAGCAATTGTTAGGATACTTTTCGTGAACATCTTAGTAATCTTTGTGTACATTTTCCTATTTTTTTTATTATTATTTTACATTGGTTTACATACAAAGTTCATAAAGTTCATATACATTGTTTTTCACACTGGATCTTTTCCCTTTCTTTTACCCATCCCTCCCTCCACCCACCAAGTTATATGACCCTATGATTAAGCCCCCGCTCCAACCCCTCCTTGGATCCTCATATTCGTTCTATACTAATGGTCTTATACAGTATTTGTCCTTATGAGACTGAGTTAGTTCACTCAGCATAATGCTCACCAGTCCATCCCATGTTAAGTAGTAATTTACAAAATCATTCCTCCTGCATGCTGTGTAGTATTCCATTGTGTGAATGTACCATACTTTCTCAATCCATTCCATTGTGGTTGGGCATTTGGGGTGTTTCCATATTCTTGCTATAGTGAATAAGACTGCTATGAACATTGGTGTACAAGTCTCTGTATGTGCCTCAGTTCTCATTTTCTCAGGGTATATTCCAAGCAGTAGAATAGCCAGGTCATATGGAATTTCTATGTTCAGCTTTTTGAGGAAATGCCAAACTGCCCTCCAGAGTGGTTGTACCATTTTACAATCCCACCAACAATGTGTAAGAAAGAGTTCCTATCTTGCCACATCCTCTCCAACCTTTATTACTTGCTGCTGTGCTAAATTTTGCCACTGCTACTGGAGTGAGATGGTATCTTATTGTGGTTTTGATTTGCATCTCTCTTATTGCCAGTGATCTAGAGCATTTCTTCATGTATCTGTAGGCCATCTGAATGCCTTGCTCTGTGAAAAATCTTTCCATGTCTTTTGCCCATTTCGTAATTGGATTATCAGTCTTTTTCTTCTGGAGGTCATGTAAGATTCTGTAAGCTTTCGTTATGAGAACCTTGTGTCTTGGTAGTTCATGGTGCAATGTTCTTCACCAACACCACAATTTAGATGTGTCAAATACAGAGTAAAGCTCTATTTATTCACTCTCATTCCATGGGTTTTGGCATGTGAGGGCCACCATTGCTGTATCTGCAATAATGACATTCTCCATTATGACATAGGAAGATTATAAGTGTTACCAATTATCAAGGAACCTTTATGGTCTAGTGAAAAGGAACTGCACTGCCAACCCAAAGGTAAGCAGTTTAAATACACCAGCTACTATATGGGAGAAAAATGGTCAATTTCCCATGTGATTTACTGTCTCTGAAAATCTGTTGGACGGTCAGCTATAGGTTGGCTCCAACTTGACAATATGTAACAACAACAATTTTCAAACATCTATAATGTGTCAGATGCTTGAATTCAGCCTCTTATTTAATTTTTACAACAGTCCTAAAAAGTATGTTTTATTGTTATCTTCTTCCAGTTGATAAGGAAATATGTATAAACAGTGAAAAATTAAGTTTCTCAATATTACTAGCTATTCTAACAGCCAATAAAGTGGACTTAAGATTCTATGTTTTAGCCTTACTGGCTCCACAGTCAGTTCTCTTTCCATTGTGCCTTGATGGTTTTTAACCTGGGAATTTTCCTTGTGCTCTTTCTACTACCTATCATTGCATCTCGGTATTCCCTATCTCATCATCCAAATAGACATCAGTTATCCAAAGGGATTACAGCTTTTCAGAAATAAGTGAATCTCTCCAACCCCAATATTTGGTTGAGCCTGTAAATTTAGCAAAGCACTTCAGAGATTCCTGTCTTCAGACAGACTGTCACTGTTAAATGTTAGGGTAGAGCCAATACTGTAGGCGATGAAATATCTAGTAATCCCAAAAGCTATGAACCTCAGCAGGAACTCGCATTGTAAAACTGGCCAAATAATGAGAAACACATTTATGTTTCCCCAACCTGCACACAGAAGAAGAGAAGAAGCGATATAGTTTTTGTTCTGCTTGCTGGAAACTGCTCATCCATCAAACACTGGGCAGAGAGAATGAGAGTGAACAAAGCCAAGCTCTCTCCCTTGTTGATCAGAGCAAACAGGTAGGGCAGATGGTTGGGAGAGTTTTGCCTCATCAAAGAGGCTTATAGATTAAAAAGTTTGAGAGACTCAATAAATACAACAGTTACACAGACAGCAAATGCGAGGCACACTATTACTCCCTGACGCTAGCAGAGAGGCCTCTGGAATGTTGCTCAACTGAGTACTGAGGATGGGTTCATCGTTCCCTTAAGGAGATTATGCTGTTTATAAGGATGAGTTATGAAAAGTCCACAGTGATCCTCAATATCTGTAATGGAACATGCTATTATTTTAGGAACTGAAGCTTTTCAAGAAATAGTTCAGTCAATTTTTTTTTCATTATACATCTTCTGTGCTAGTTGTAATTTTCCCCAGAAAAGCTTTCAATTACAAATTGCTGCCACTCTCATGAGCATTGTTTTTGGGTTTTTTTTCAGTTGCTTTGTCAATCCATATTGTTAAGGACTTTTCTCTTGCCAGCTCTCTACTTTTATAAGAGTTATGACTTTCTTTGGAGACCGGCTTCTCTGTATCACATACCCCCAAGTATGTGAGGCAAAAATGTCATCATCCTTGCTTCGAAAGAGCATTCTGGCTGCACTTATTTCAAGATAGAGCTGTTTGTTCTTTTGAAAGTCCATGGGACAGTCAATATTATTTACTAACAACACAATTCAAAAATAGCAGTTCTTCACTGGTCTTTCTTAGTCATTAACTTTCACATGCATAGGAAACAACAGAAAATACCATGGCATGGACCACACAAACCTTGATCTTTTTTTTATTTTATTTTATTTTATTATTTTTGTGTAAGTGTACCGTCAAATCAGATCTG
>NW_006399781.1:20892363-20893950 GCF_000299155.1 Elephantulus edwardii
CAAAATAAATGCATAATACTTGGCGGAGGAGAAATGGGCTTATAATAGATTCTTACACTCTCCATGAACTACAATATTATTTGAAGGTGGATAATTATAAGTTAAAAATGAAGGCCTAAAACAACTACTAAAACTTTGAAATAAAAAGGTAAAGCTAGTAATATAAAATATTGGTTTTAAAACCTAATAATAGCATCACTGAAAGGTTAAATGACTCTTTCTAAGATTAAGAATAAAATAATAATGTCTGTGCATACCACTTGTACTCAACATTAAGACATCAGTCATAGTGCAGTTTTGTTTTTGTTGTTGTTAGGTGTCCTTCAGTTAACCATTACTCATAGTGGCCATATGAACAACAAATCTGATCCTTGGGCTATCAGGAAACATCCTCATGATCTTTGACATGCTCATGTCCATTGTTACAGTCATTGTAACAATCCATCTCATTGAGAGTCTTCCTCTCTTTCTGTGACCCTTTACCTTTCCGTGAATGTTATCTTTTTTTCCAAGGACAAGTCCTTGACAACAAGATCAAAATATGTGAGAGACAAAGTTTCAGCATCCTTGCTTCTGAGGAAGATGCACCTCCTTCAAGACATATTTGTTTATTTTTTTGACAGTTAAAAGGATATTCAATACACTTCATTCAAAAGCATCTATTCTTTATCCAACTTTGAGAAGCATATAAAGCAATTGAAAAGACCGTCCCTTGGATCAGGCACATCTGAGTCTTTAAACTTATGGCCTGCTCTTTAGCACTTTGGAAAGATCCTTGACAACAGATCTTCCCAGTGTAACGTATCTTTTGGTTTCTTGACTGCTGCTACCGTGGGTGTTGATTGTGAATCCAACTAAGATGAAAATGTTACTAACTCTAGGTTTTTTCTCCACTTACGTCACCTATTGGTCTCATGATGAGGATTTCTGTTTTCCTGATGTTGAGTTGTTGTCTATATTGAAAGCTATAGTCTTTTATTTTCTGCAGTGAATACTTGAAGTTATCTTCAATTTCTGCAAGCAGAGTTTTGCCATCTGCATAATGCATGTTGCTTGAGAGTTCTCCTCTAATCCTAATACCACATTCTTCTTCATTTAGTCCAATGTCTCAAATGATTTGTTCAGCACATAGATTGGAGAAATATAAAGAAAAGACATCACTCTGATGCCCACCTTCTTGGTTTATAAACCTTGCAGTGTTCCTTTGCTCTGTTCAATCAATTGCTTCTTGGTCTGTGTACAGGTTTTTCATGAGCAAAATTAAGAACTCTGGGTTGACATTCTTCTCAATGTTATCCGTAATTCCCCCCCCCATTCTTCTCAATTAATTAGAACAACCACTTGGCCAACTGACTGGAAGAGGTCTATATTTGTTCCAATCCCAAAGAAGGGCGACCCAACTGAGTGTGGGAACTACAGAATAATATCACTGATTTCACATGCAAGCAAGATTATACCAAAGATTATCCAAAAATGACTTGAACAGTACATCAGCAGAGAACTGCCAGAAGTCCAGGCTGGGTTTAGAAGGGGTCGTGGTACTAGGGATATTGTTGCTGATGTTAGATGGATCTTGGCTGAAAGCAG
>NW_006399781.1:20902504-20908015 GCF_000299155.1 Elephantulus edwardii
TCTGGTGGATTCGAACCATGTGCCTCTGGGATTGTAGTTGCAGCTCCTTACCACTAGGCCACCAGAGCTCCCCAACATCTTTAAACTAGCATTCCTATTCTCCAGGACATTTAAAGAGGCCCTTTGTAACATATATCCAATGTAATATATCTTTTTAATTCTTGACCACTGTTTCCATTACAATTGGTTGTGAATCCTACTAAAATGAAATAATTGGCAATATCAATCTTTCTCCATTCATCATCATATTGTTTGTTATCTAGTTGGAAAAATTTTCTTTTCTCTGTGTCGAGGTGCAATTCATACAAAAGACTATATTCTTTGAGCTTCATTAATAAGGGCCTCAAGTCTTCTCTCAGCAAGCAAGGCCATCAGCTGCATCTCTTGGGTGGTTGGTGAGAGTCTTCCTTCAATGCTGATGCCACTTCTTCCTATAGTCCAGTTTCTTGTTTTATTATTGAAGTAATCTGCTGAGTGCATGGGTCACCATATTGAACTAGAAATAACATGCTTTAAGTACACTCACATCCCTTCTTTCTTTGACAAAATAATGTTTTTAAAGTGTTCACCTGTTTGGCTTGGAGCGGTGTTTGTTTTTGTTTTTTTTTTTAATGGGTACTACATCTTTCCATTTTCTAATCACTGGTCTCATATCTACAGTCTAAACTCAGCAACTGTTTTCTGATAGATAAAGCTTTCTGGAAAACTCAAGGGCTCATGTTCCATTTTCTCAAAAGTGTGCTGTGCTGTGTGTGATAGAATATCACTCCCTGGGTTATAGGTTAATCCAGATTTGCTCTCTGAAAGTTTAGGTACTAGGAGACTTCTATCAGCTACTCCATACTGATCAGTTAGACAGCAAAGCACTTCAAAAAAAGGTGGGATCAGTGATCTTTACAACTAACAGGCCATCATCACAGAAGTTCCGTTTTTTATACGTGGATTGTGGTCAGTCATATTCACTGTTAAGATGAGGCAACCCTGGAGGATCAAAAACACCATTTCCTAGGTCACCACAAGACTGTAGGCGTTTGCAAGTCCTCTGATCCAATCCTGACATGTACGTGACCCAGAGAGAGCTCTTGGGCATCGGCTCTGACAGTGCACAATTGCTCAAGTAAAGCCTGAAGCTGATGTAAGAGAAATAAATTTCTAAACAAAAATGGGGAAGTAGATGATGCTATTGACCTTGAAAAGCAGAAGAAATTCTGTAAACTCATAAACCACATCTTGTAAGCATTTCAATTGGCCCTTATGCTAGTTACGTGTATGCAAAGCTAATATTACTACTGCCAAAAATAATACTAATAGAACATGAAATACCATTCTACAATCAGATTCAAAGATAAACTCACAAATGTATGTTATACAAAACTTCTATCACAGCAGCAAAAACACATTGCTTCAGAATTCATGCACTTGGTCCCCAGAACCTTCACTGTGTTTACCTTCTCTAAATTATTGCTGTCGAGCTCGGGTGGCTTAGTGGCAAAAAAGCTGCATTGCAATCCCGAAGGTGTACAGTTCAAATCCACCAGATGCTCTGCTGGAGAAAGAGGGGCAATCTCAGCCTGTGCTAGTTGGATCCAATTTGAGGGTACACAACAAGAAAAGAAAAATAAATAAATACATACATGCATACATACATACATAATTTTTTTAAAATTATCGCTGTTATTATTGTCATTATGTGCCATCAGGTCCCCTGCAACTCATAGCAACCCTATATACAGTATCTCTGAACCCTGACCTACCCTCAGCCAGTCTCACTGACTTCAACACACCTACACTCCTTACTCTAGTTACTGTGTCAATCCATCTCACCTGGGTTCTTCCTTTCCTGCATGGTCCCTCCATTTTTCCAAGCATGCTGTCCTTCTCCAAGTACTGGACCCCCCCTGGCCACATGACCAAATTATGTGAAATGGAGCTTCAAAATTCTAGCCTCCAAGGAAAGACTTGATTTCACCCTCTCCAAGACAGACCTCTTTGTTCAAGACTCCAGCACCACAATTCCAAGGCACTGATTTTTCTTCAGTAATCCTTGTAAATCAGAAACTCTATGAACTTGGAGGAATGATGAAAGTTATACAAATGTTCAGATCGTTTGTTCATAGGGTCGCTATGAGTCACCTACGACTCGATGGCAATTAATAACAACAACCATCACCACAATCCTTGCAATACATAAATTACCAGACTTTAAAAACTCTGAATATAAGGATGTAAACCCTTTAATCTACGTTTCAATCTAGAGACAAACTGCTGTCCAAAGCTCTCGGTTTTATTCCTTCTACTGTTGTCAGGTCCTTGCTGTCACATGAATCTTATTGGGTTGGAAAGTAAGGGAGAGAAAAAAGGAAAATTGCTCATTTGATTAAAAATTATCTTCAAGTAAGTCTCCTGTTTGTTTACACAGGGCAAGAGGTAAATATTTTTTTTTCAGAATACAAAGAAATTTATTGTCCAAAATTAAGACCTTCATACTTAAAGGCTCATCAAAGCTTAAGAAAGACTAGGTAATTATCTAAGTATTTCCACAAAGTTTACTTTTAATATATTCCTTACTCTCAATTATAAAATGGCTTGTCCATAGTTATCAAACCAAACATGATAAACACATTCAAGGCCCTTAAGGAAGACTCCCCCAAGTGTTATTTCTTGGCTTAAGAGATCTTCATGGTGTGGGATGGTGTGATCCTAAACCCCTGCAAAGCACCTTGAGTGGCACGAGCTTGCCTACCATTTTCAAACTCAACACACACAATGTCATGCCTGCCAGGTACCAAGTGTACTTCCTTAAAGCCAGGGAACTGATTAAACAGTATTGATAACATCATATCATTAGCTTTGTCTGGTAAATTATTATGGAATAAAACATAGTTTGGAGAGTAATCAGGGATCTGAGGACTTGGTGTCAAATTTCCTTGGGTCGTGCCTGAATTTTGAGTAGTATCTAGTCCATGACCAGCTTGTGGATGCTGCAGCCTGTTCCACAGATTTTACTTTTTTCTTTTCTTTGTCAGAAAAAGTTCCATGCATTCTAGAAATTATATCTGAATCTGTTTTTGCATACTGTATTTGCTTCTTTTTTAAATTTGTCATTCATATTGTTGATATAAATTGTATGATTTGGTCTGAGATCCGTGTTTTTGTTTAAATTGTTTAAACCACTAGCATCTCCTCGTACTGCAGTCAAAACCAGAAACTGGCAAGAGCAAATCTTAGTCCAAATAATTATGAATATTACCAACTTTTGAATCAATTCACCACTGGGAAAATAAACAGGATATTTCATTATCCTTAGGAGATTGTACTACTGAAACAAAGACTATGCCTTTCAGGTACCTCTAATATGTTAGCAGTTTCCCAGGAGAAATATGGACAATCTCCTTCAGGGTAATTTACAACTTCAGAAACCTGGTGGAAGGTCATTGGTTCTGACCTGACAGAAATCTATTTCAATTATACTTAGTCTCAAAGGCAACCTTGACTATAATAGTATAGACAAGAAGATTACTAACAGAATGAGAACTTGCTAACCTTCTAAATTCTCCCTATAGTGCTTTTCCATGACACCATGGAATTCCTGCCACCAAAACACAAACAAATTCAAAATAATTCTTTCCGACATTCAGTAAATAACAGTTTTTGCCACTGGATTTTGGTAAGTGATATAAAGGAGAATCCATCTATTTGACTAAACATTCAGAGTAAAAAAGAACATTTCAAGTTCTATCCTGAAGAACAATGCTGTGAGTGATAGGATACTATGCATACATATGCAGGAACCACCTGTTAATAGAACCATTATTCAAATATATGTATCAAACTACAAAAGTCAAATGTGAAGAAACTGAGGATTTCTATTAACTTTTTCAGTCTGAAATTGATAGAACATACAATCAAGATGCATTAATAATAATTGGTGGCTGGAATGCAAAAGTTGGAAGCAAAGAAGGAAAATATGGCCTTGGTGATGAAAATGAAGCTAAGGGACAAATGACAGAATTTTGTACAATGATTTATTCATTATGTATATTAAATTATTATTAAAAAACACAAATCACGACTGTACTCATGGACATTACCTGATGAACATAGGAATAAAATTTAATATATCAGTGCAAAAACAGCCAAACAAAGCTTGAGGCTAAATCTGGAACTGAATGAAATGAAAGTAAGTCCATAATAGCAAAAATACAATATTGAGTCTATCCCAACTGAATTTAAAACCCATCTCAAGAATAGATTTGATAACAGGATGAGTTGTGGATGACATTGAATTTATCATCTATAAAGAAAATGCAAAATGTCATTTAAAAGATAAGAAAGAAAGGAATGACCCAAATGGATGTCAGAATTGACTTTAAATCATGAACTAAAGCATAGAGTAACCAAGACAAAGGGAATAAATGCTGGATTAAAAGAGAACAGACAACTCCAAAGAACTGCACAAAAAAGATAAAGCAAAGTATTATAAAGAAATGTACAAAGAGCTGGAGTTAGACCAGAAGAAAAGGATAGGCTCAGCATTTCTCAAGCCGAAAGAACTGAAGAAAAGATCCAAGCCTCACGTTGCAGCAACTGAAGGATTCTATGGATGAAACATTGAATAATGCAGGAAGTATCATAAGAAGATAGAAGGAATACACAGCATCACTGTACCAAATAGAACTAGTCAACACTAGTATATGATCAAAAACCAATGGAACAGAAGGAAGAAATCCAAGCTGCACTGAAAGCATTGGCAAAAAGTAAGGTCCTAAGAATTGATGGAATACCAAATGAAGTGCTTGTCAAGAAATTTGGGAGACAGTCATCAGGCCAACTGACAGGAAGGGTTCCATATTTGTTCTCTAAAACTCAAAGCAATGTGGAAATTATCAAACAATTTCGTTAATATCACATACAAGTAAAATCTTGGTGGAGATTTTTCAAACACAGCTAGAACAATTATGTCAAGAGAAATTATGGCAAAAATTCAAGCTGGATTCACAAGAAACAGTGGCACAAGTGAAATCATTGCTGAAGTCAGAGGCTCTTTGCTAGAAAAGAATACCTGAGAGATGTTTATTTGTGTTTTATTAACTGTGCAAAGGTATCTGATTGTATGGATCATAAAAAATACAGACAGCATTAAGAATAATGAGGATCCCAGACACTTAATTATTCTTACATGATACCTATACATAGACCAAGAAGTGGTGTCTGAACAGAACAACGGAACACTGCCAGATTTAAAAGCAGGAAAGGTGTGTTTATGAGTAGAGTATATCCTTTTGCTGTGCCTATTTAAAATGTGAAATCAGTGAGATTGTTCTATAGTTTCCACACACTGTTGGGTCACCTTCATTTGGGATAGGAACAAATACCGATCTCTTCCAATCAGCTGGCCAAGTGGTTGTTCTCCAGATTCTTGGCACAACTTGGTGAGCACGTCCAGGGCAGCATCTGTTAGCTGAAATATGTCAATTGGTATACCATCTATTCCTGGGGCCTTATTTTTTG
>NW_006399781.1:20908535-20911199 GCF_000299155.1 Elephantulus edwardii
ACCTGTTCCTGAGAAGGTTCTGAAATTCAGGTGGGATAGACTCAAAGTCATATTTTGGTTGCCTTGGATTTGGTTTAATTTTCCTCAACTTCAGCTTGAACTTGCATATGAGTAGCTGGTGGTCTGTTCCACAATCAGCTCCTGGCCTAGTTTTCACAGCTGATATTGAGCTTCTCCAGCGGTTCTATCCACAGATGTAATCTATCTGATTCCTATGCATATCGTCAGGTGAAAAACGACTGGAACAGCACATCAGCAGAGAACTACCAGAAGTCCAGGCTGGATTTAGAGGGGTCGTGGTACTAGGGATATTATAGTTGATGTTAGATGGATCTTAGCTGAAAGCAGAGAATACCAGCGGAATGTCTATTTGTGTTTCATTGACTATGCAAAGGCATTTGACTGTGTGGATCATAACAAACTGTGGGTGACTAGAGAAGAATGGGAATCCCAGAACATTTAATTGTGCTAATACGAAACCTATACTTGGACCAAGAGGCAATCGTCAGAACAGAGCAAGGGAACACTGCATGGTTCAAAATTGGGAAGGGCGTGCTCCAGGGATGTGTGCTGCCTCCATACCTTTTCAACCTGTATGCAGAACAGACTACCCAGGAGGCTGGGCTCTATGAGGAGAAATGTGGGGTCAAGATTGGTGGACGATTTATCAACAACCTGCACTATGCAGATGACACAACCCTGCTTGCTGAAACTGGAGAAGACCTGAAGCACCTGCTGCAGAGGGTCAAGGACTGCAGCCTCCAATAAGGATTGAAGCTCAATGTCAAGAAGACAAAGATTCTCACCACCGGACCAACTGGCAGCATCAGGATGGATGGTGAAGAGATTGAGATTGTTCACAGCTTTAGTTTGCTTGGCTCCACAGTCAACACTCTTTGCACCAATACCCAGAAAATTAAAAGGCGCTTTGCCATGGGATAGTCTGCTGTTAGGGACCTCTCCAAAGTACTGAAGAGCAATGGTGTCTCTCTGGAGACTAAGGTGCGTCTGATACAGGCCATGGTCTTCGCAATCACTTGTTATGCATCAGAGAGTTGGACAATGACCAAGGAGGATAGAAGGAGAATTGATGTCTTTAAGCTGTGGTGCTAGAGAAGAGTATTGAATGTTCCATGGACTGCCAAGAAAACAAACAGATTTGTCCTGGAAAGGGTTAAACCGGGTGGCACCTTGGAGGCAAGGATTCTGAGGCTCCGTCTGACATACTTTGGACATGTTGTGAGGAGAGACTGGTCCTTGGAAAGGGACACCATGCTTGGGAGGGTGGAAGGACAGCACAAGAGGGGAAGGCCCTCTATGATGTGGATTGATTCAGTGACTTGGATAATCGGCATGGGAGTGTCAGAGACAGTGTGATTGGCACAGGACAGAGCAGAGGTTAGGGCTGTTGTACAAAGGGTCTCTATAAGTCACAAGAGACTCGTCAGTACGTAACAACAACAACAACAATTTAAAATGTATGCTGAGTAAATCATTCAGGAAGCTAGACTTTTTGAAGAGGAATGTGGCATTAGGATTGGAGGAAAACACACCAACAATCTGCATTATACAGATGACACAATCCTTTCAAGAAATGAAGAATTGAAGCCCTTAATGCAAAAAAAAATCAAAGAATGCATCCTGCATTATGGATTATATATCAACAACAAGGAAATAAAAATCCTCACTCACCAGTGAACCAGTAGGCACCACTGGATTGCAGTAGGTAGCAAAAAGATTGAAGCTGTTAATGATTTCATTTTACTTGGATCCACAATCAACACCTATGACACCAGTAGTCAAGAAATAATAATAATTAAGGACTGAACGGAACACAATGTGCATGCATGAAACACAATATATATGAATGATAAATACATTCTTTAAATAAATAATAATTTTAAAATGTTGCCTTGTGAAAATCTGCTGTCAAGGACCTCTCCAAAATACTAAGAAACAAGAATATCAATTTAAAGGTTAAAATGTGTCCAATCCATGCCATGGTATTTTCAATTGCTTCCTGAGCCTCTGAAATTTGGACAATGAATAAGGAATATACAAAAAGAATCAACGGTTTTGAATTGTGATTTTGAAGAAGATTATTAAATATATCATAGACTGCCAACAAAACAAAATAAAACAAAACCAAACTCAAACCAATCTTTGAGGAGAGGCAACCAGGGTGTTCCTTAGAAGCAAAGTTGGTGAAACTTTACTCATATGCTTTGGTTACATTATCAGGAGGGGCTAGTTCTTGGAAAAAGACATTATATTGGGATGTGAGTAGTGAAAGAGGGTTAGTGCAAGAGAGGATGACCTTTCAGGAGGTGGATTGATGTCGACTGCAGCAGTGAGCTGGAGCACGGCAGAGGTCATGAGGCTGGTGCAGGATGAGAGGTCCTCATCACTTTTTAAAAGGGGTACTACTATGGAAAAAGTACCATGTCATCAACTGCACAGTACCTAGCAACAACAGCAGCTCTTCAACACTTGCATATGCCACATTTACAACATTCCTCTTACCAAAACCATTTATGGAAAATAGGTACTGCATTGGAACATGTATCTCTGGATTGGAAATGATGATATTGTTAATACTTCTAGCCATAAGCTTAAAAGATTATAATGTTCAAAATTATTTGTTATACATTTGCTTAAAGTTTT
>NW_006399781.1:20916189-21025530 GCF_000299155.1 Elephantulus edwardii
CTGCTTCACAAATTGCTGTCTGTCAGATACTCCTCTAAATCTGAACATTCAGATTAAGACAGACTAGGAAGAAGGATTGGCCACCCACTTCTGAAACAGCAGGCCTCTGAAAACCCTATGCACAACAGAACACATGCAGACTAACAGAAAGGGCAACCTAGGTGGCCCAATTTAGTTACTAGGTATTCCGCAACAAAAGCACACAGTTTTGAGTGCACGTCTGTATAACATAAGTTCATGTATTTTGCAATTTTTTTATTTTATCTATTTTATTTTGCTCCCTTCTGCCTCACTTCTCATCTCTAATAACATTCTAAGATTGATTGTTTCTATGTATAAATAAGTCCTTTTTATATTAGTGATCTTATATCATAATTGTGGTTTTTATATTAACTTACATCACTCAGTATAATTTGTTGTAATGGCAATTTGTCCAGTATTTCATTAATTCTTGATCATTTTTCAGAGATGCAGAATTACTCCATTGTGTGAATTACCACAGTTTCTTTATCTATTCATCTGTTGATGGAACCTTGGTTTGTTTCCAACTCTTTACTGTTTTACATAATGATGCAATAAACAGGCATGTGCATCTATATGCTTGCGGCATAGCTCTAATTTCTTTAAAAGCTAGTTGTGAGATTGACAGAGCAAATGGCATTCCTCCTATTTCCAACGTTCTTCTTGTTGCTGTTGTTAGGTGCTGTTGAGGCTACCCCTACTCATAGGGATCCCAGGAACAGTGGATCTGAACCTGTCACCAAACTCCTCTTAGTTTGCACCGTTTTGCATTCCCACAAGAGTGCATGAAAGTTCCAATCTCTCTGCACCCTCACCACATTTCTAGTGTTATGTGTGTGCATGTGGTTTATTATTATTATACTAGTTTATTTACAAACCTGTTTTTGTTCTGTACCATTGAGTTGGAACCAACCCATAGTTGACACGCTGGCAGGTTTATTCAGAGGCAGTTTAATCCCACGGGAGGATATTGCCTAACTCTCACCTGGAGCAGTGCAGCTTCTTATCACATGACGGGAGGAATAAGCTTATACATGAGAAGAGTAGGGGTATAGAAGTAAGTTGTTGTTAAGTGCTGTCGACTTGCAGGCGACTCATAGCAACCCTATGAACAAAAGTTCTGGACACCTCCAGGTGCATAGGGTTTCCAAAGGAAAGCTATCTTGGAAGTGGATGACACTCTGGCTTCCAAGCTTGTTTTAATCGGGGAGCTCCACCCAACACTGTCCACCATGGGTAACCATTCTTGCATTTGACTCCTCAGTGTCGCAGTGTTTGGCTTCACAGCAAACACCAATGACCTCATAGAAGTAAGTAGGAAAAAATATTTTGTTAAAAAATAAATTACTATAAGGACTCTAATAATTTAAAGAGAAGCATGATGTTCATTGCAGAATTATGGCCTTGGCTTCAAAGTTATCTCCCTAATGATTATTAGAAAATAACTACGTATGTGATCAAATGTGATAAAATATCTTTTAAAACAGATAAAATAAAACAATGTAATGATTAGCACTAATTTCATCACTTAGCCACAAAAATCTTTTTCTCTCTTACTTGCATCCCTCTCAGACTGCAATTACAGTGAAAAGACGGGGTGGAGGGAGGTGTTATTTCTTTAATCATGTATCCTTCTTCCACTTATTCTTTGGAACCATTTTCCTTACTTTGTTAATTTCTTTTCTGTATCACATAATGTAACTGATGGCAGTCACTGTGATTATAGAGACGACTGGGCTCGGACGTGATAGGAAGCCTTCCTTCTCATTTCTTCTCTGTAGAACGGTTGAAACTTTTGAACAATGTATTTATATTATTTTTTTTATTTTGTACTTGTTTTTTGTTCAATTTAATAAATGAACGTGTTTACATGATCTTAACTGACTGCCTAAGTCCAGCATAGTTGTTGTTATTGTCTTTGTCAGGTGCCATGGAGTCATCAACTCCAATCTTGGTGATCCCATGTCCAAGAGAACAAATGCTTCCCCATCCGGCACCAACCTCACACTCGTGACTGTGTTTGCACCCCGTGGATTGGACACCACGTCAATCCTTGATCACGTAGATAAAATGCTGCAGTAAGCATCCTTCATACATACTTTCATCTCCATAGCTGAATATTTCCTTAGGCTAACTCTTTAGACCTAGAATTATTAAAATGGGATTGACATTGGGGTTGGGGGAGACTGAGAAAGATGGGATAAATTATGTATAGTGCATTGAAACAGACGAGGGAGAGAACTGTTTAAAAAGGATATGTGATTAGATATTATAGTCATGTCAGGAGTCCAGAATGAAGGCTGCATAGTGCAGTGGACTTGGGGGGATGGATTGTACAACAATGAAAGAATTTTTCTTTTGCTTTTCAAAGAGCGAACTTGGGGTATGGGGAGGTTGGGCAAGGGGAAAAGTGCAACAATGAATGGAAGGAAATCCAAAGTCTTTGTATACTTCCATTAAATTTTTTTTTTTAAATTTTAAAAATTGGACAAATTGTAAGTTCACTCCTATCAGCAAAATACACTTCCAACACAGAACTCCCCCCATAGCTCCCCCACCCAGCTTCTCTGTCAGAGCATAAGAAGAAAGTGGAATCAGTTAAGTTTATAAAAAAATTGAATCCAGCGTCTTGGGTCCTTGGATAAGAGAAGGGGGCTTGGCTCTCCGTTGCTCACTTTGTGTGCATAAGCATGTTTCCCTGTTGCTCACACACGTACACACATGCATGATGTAGTGTGAGAGTGATACAAATTAAAAGAAGCTTCAGCTATTAGCTCATCATGTTGCCAGTCATTCCTTATTTGAAAGCAGCTTGTCCTCTACCCATCAGCCAAGTCAGGAAATGTTCTCAAGGCAATTTCAGAATATCTGTCTTATTGCATACATCACATCCTGTTTCTTTGACTCTTATTTGCATTACTAACAATAAAACACACCTGATCACATCTCACTATGCCCTTTATTTCTTCGCCCTCCAGCAGAAGGGACTCTCCTACCAAATTCACCTATTTTTTCTTATCACAATGAAAACCACAAAAACCAGGAGATTGCTTTGACGACCCAGTGCTTGTCATTTTCCACTGCTGGTGAAGAAGAGGTGAGGAGAATAAAAAGTTTAGACTATCTGGGCTCTTTGCCAAGGCTTAGATGCTTACAAGGAGAGAGAAAACCCTGGTTTTCTCAGAGTTATGAAGACCTACATCCTTGCCTAGGGAGGTGAGGGGCCTCCTCACTAGAACACATGAGCACTCTCTTGCCCCAGCATCTCGGGTCACTTGGAGGACCACCATGAACCCCACTGGCCCACAAATATACTTTACAGACTTCTTTACCAGAAACGAAAGATGAATCCCAAGTTCCCCTTACAGGAAGCCCCAGGCTCCGCGTGTGAAATAATGAGGACAGTCTGGAATGCCCCCGGGATCAGCCTTGCTCTCTTTCCATATGGTTTTGGTTTGTTTGTGTTCATCTTGTCTGTCATGTTGTGTATCCACCTGCAGATTAATGCTGGTTGTCACTGATAATGCCAGGCTGTGTATGATGCTGCTGACCTTTGTTGTTTATATCTCTTTCCAAATATTTTACAGACAATCAAAGGGAAACTCAGTGCAGAAACAGAAAGAGGAGAATGAGATAGGGAACCCCTTTTATGTTGATTATACACTTGAGGTAACAAAGACTTAAAAACTTGCCAAAAGTCACAGTAAGGAGAGGTTGAGCTGCATTTGGAAGGTAAGTCTGGCTCACTTGATAGCTAGAATCCTTTCCTGCCCCAACAATGCTGCCCTGGGGCCTGAGAAATCATGTCATCTTGCACTTCATGGTAGGAGGCAGAAGGGACACCTGAAAATAAGCAGGTTAGCTCACCGCAGACCCCGTCGGGAAATGTGCTCAGCCTGTTCTGAGGCGTTACTCACTCTCCCTTGTTCCTGGCAGAGCACATAAGATGATAGGAGAGAATGGCTTAGATATAAGCACCGGGACACAGCTCAGAAATCGCCCATGAGGAAATCCCCTGACTCGGCTGGTAGAAAAAGGAGGAGGATTGTTTTCCAATAAAATGTACAGAAATGATGTTAGTTATAGAATAGACTGCAGGTCTTTTGTGCAAAGCTTACTCTGAGTCTAATCGAACTCAACTACACTTAACCACAGCTAAATGCTGTTATATCTGGAGGAAAACTCTTCCACTTTGTACATCACTTTGTCAATGTGCTGTACGAAGTAACCTGGGTTTGCTGTGATGCTGAACCTTGTGCCATTGGGGTATCAAGTACTGGAATGGTTTCCCAGTGTGGACAGTGTTTGGTGGAACTCCCAGTTGTAAAGCAGGTTTGGAAGCAAGAGTGTCATCCACTTCCTAAACCACATGCATCTTGACAATCTATCAACTTGGAGAAACAGCGATAGTTATAGAAAGGCATTAGGTCTTTTATTCACAGAGACGCTACGAGTTGTACTCGACTCGACAATCCACAACAATTAGTAAAGTAAGATAACCATACTTATATATTTTGAACTGGCCTTAGTTCCATTCCTCACCATCTACAAAAGCAGAACGGAGTGATATGGAATTCTAATTACTCAGTAGTTGACACAAACTTCCGCTTTCATCACCCGTCGAATTTCTGTGCTCACAGGCTGTGGTTTGTGAGTTTCCGCTTCTGATCTCTTTCTTCTTTCACTTTCATAAAACGGATGTCAACATTAAGAGATGGCTACTACAGTAAGTACAACTTCAGCACTAGTTATTTCAGTGTTTGATAATAATTAAAGTGAGGAATTATGTGAGTGGCTAATTTGCTCTGAAGTATTCTGAAAACACTTCTTTAATTTTGCTTCAAACGCTCAGTGCAGAACAAATATGGCACTAGGATAAATGTGGAGAAGATGATTGTTGTTGTTGTTATAAGCCATTGGGTTGCATTGTAGTGACCCTATGTACAATAGCTCTGAAACCTGCCCTATTCTGAGCCAATCTCATCATCTCAGACAGACCTAATCCCATTACTCCACTAGTCACGGAGTCAACCCATCTCATACTGGGTCTTCCTCTCCTGCGCTGTCCCTCTACCCTTCCAAGTATGATGTTCCTTTCCAAGGACTGGTCCCTCCTGACCATATGCCCAGAGTGTGAGATGGAGCTTCAAAATCCTTGCCTCCAGGAAACAGCTTGCTTTCACCCACTCCAGGTCAAACCTGTTTATTATCCTGGCAATGTATGGTATATAAAACACTCTTCTCTAGCACTCCAACTCAAAGGCATCGATCCTTCTTCTGTCATCCTTAGTTATTGTCCAGCTCTGGGATGCATAGCAAGTAATTGTGAAGACCATGGGCTGGATCATATGCACCCTAGTCTTCAGACTAACACAATTGCTGTTCAGGACTCTAGAGAGGTCCCTGATAGTAGACCTTCCCAACACAATTAAACTTTTGATTTATTGACTGCTGGTGCCAAGAGTTTGATTATGGAACCAAGCAAGCTGAACTTATTAACAATCTCAATCTCTTCTCTGTCCATCATGAAGCTGCCAACTGGCCCAGAGATGAGTATCTTCTGTCTTCTTGATGTTGAGCATCAATCCATATTGAAGACTGTATACAATCCTTGACTTTCTGCAGCAAACATCTGTCTCATGTCCTCAGTTTCAGCATAATGCAGGTTGTTGATGAATCTTCCTCCTATCCTGATGCAACATTCCTCCTCAGAAAGTTCAACCTCCTGAATGATCTGTTCTGCATATAGATTGAAAATTAATGGAGACAGGCTGCATCCTTGATGCACGCCTTTCCTGAGAAGATGATACCTTTGAAAGAAGCTCTGCTTCCTCCAGTGTCAGAAAACTTCCTGTTACCCCAAACTCCACCCTGCTGAGCTCATAGCTTCTCCTGAAAGTCATGAAAAATCAGGAGTTGGGAAAGTCAGGAGTCAGTAACAGGATCATCTGATACAATCTGCTGAGAGATCACATACCAGCGAGTGAGTCAGTAACCTACCTGCGTTTATCTGCAGAGGTATGGACGTCCTTCCCAGCTCTGCCAGGAACAGAGTGACCAAACCATCTTAGATTGTCTGACACTGACTCTTACTCACTCATCCTCCAGCAGCACTTAAACTTTAGCATGGATCTAAATGACAAGTCAGCAAGCTTTCTCTGTGAAAGGCCGGACAATAAATACTTTGTGTCTTAAACACCACAGAGTCTATCTATTATGTCCTATGCCTCTGAAAGTTGGCAGTGAATAAGGATGACAGAAGAATTGATGCCTTTGAATGGTGATGTTGGAGAAAAGTGCTGAGTAGCCCATGAACTGCCTAAAGAACAAACAAGTCTCTTTTGGAGGAAGTGCACCCAGGATGTTCCTTAGAGGCAAGGATGGAGAAACATCGTCTCACATACTTTGGACATATTGTCAGAACTGTCCAACCCTTGGATTTTTCAGATATTGTTGGGAATGATGGAAGGTCAGTGAAAGAGAGAACAACACTCCACAAGATGGACTGACACGGTGACCGTAACAATGCACGTGAACTTGTCAGAGATGGTGAGGATGACACAGGGCAGGGCTCGTCTGTTGTTCGTAGGGTTGCTTAGTAGTCCCTATGGCACCTAGAAACAACAACATAGATTCTGTTGTCAATACTTAACTCTGCCTTTATAAAGCAAAATCAACCACAGAAAAGACATAAATGAATGATTGTGGTTATGATTCAATAAAATGTTATTTCTAGAAACAATCAGAGGGTAAAATTTGACCCTCAAACTATTGGATCCTGTATCTATACCATCACAAGTGCTTGTTAAAATGAAGATCTGGTGGCCTACTGATAGGAGCTCTACTGCAATGCCAAAGGCATGCGATTTGGGTTTGAATCAACCAGCTGCTCCAAGGGAGAAGGATGGGCAATCTTTTTCTGTGTAATTAAACTGCCTCTGAAAATTCATCAGATGGTCAACTATGGTTCAGTTCCCACCCGATGGTACACAACAATAACCACCCACAAAATTTTCTATTGAGTCGATCTGGAGTGAGACTAAGAGGTCACACTTCCTACAAGTTCCTAGGTGATGCTGACACTGCTGGTTGGGGCACCATGCTTTGAGAACGAGTGTTCCAGGACTTTTGCATAAACCTGTACTGCTCAAGAAATTATCAACCTCATAGAAATGACAGCAATTTTTCTTTTGATGAATTGAAAGCTTGTGTTTGAAAGGTCACTCTTGCCACTTTGGAGGTGAGAACTACCAAGTTTTCTGTTAACCATGCTATCTAGTTAAAACCAATAGCATCTTCTCTAGCTCGTTTGAGAGAGAAGGGATAGGGTATGTTAGAGGATATACAGACTTATTTGTGCAGCAGGAGGGCACTCTGGGGTCAGCTTCCAGGAACAGCTCCTAGGACTCCACAACAGAGCTGGCTGGTGGTGTTTGCCCACCACTGGACCAGGTTCCACCTCTTTCATTCCCTAAAATCTTCAGTGTCTGATTTTTAGTATTCCAGTTCTATGTTTGGGGACCCTAAGATGAAAGGTGCTGGGAAATATAGATTTAGGGATCTTGTGTTGAGAAGGCATACTTAACCAGGTAGAGAGCTTTAGGCAACTACTACTGATAACGCTACTGAAGTTTTAATGGTCTAGTGGGTAGGGAGTTGTGCTGCCATCCCAAAGGCAAGCTGGTCGAATCCACTAGCTGCCCTGTGAGTAAAAGATGGGCAATCTACTCCTGGGTAATTTGCAGCCTCTGAAAACCCACTACCGAGTCCACCATGAGCCCATTCCAATGAAATGAGTTGAATTGACTATTGATACATTTCATGTAAAAGTAAAGAGAAAGAACAATACAGTAAGGGCTGAAAGCTATAAAGCAAAGCACCAGACACCTAGGATTTGTTTGAAAGTAAGAAGGCTGAAGGACAGAATAGAGAAAATATATAGATGAAAGGGTGTTGATCACAAGCTGATGATTGTATTGGCTGGTGATCAACACATGGAGGTTTGTTATGCTCTTATTTTTTTTTCTTTAATGTATGCTTAACATTTTCTATAATGAAAAGTGAAATGTTTACAGATATCAGAGATAAAGCAAAAGTGCTGGTCAGTGATCTCTGACCCCTAAATGGGATACCCTTCCTTTTATGAGTAGGAGACTTTTGGATATGTTAGTCATTGCTTTAGCAACATTCTTAAAGGAAGGAAAAGAGAGAACTCACTTTTCCACTGAAAGCAGATCCAGATAGTACATTATTACCATAGTTGTATGTTTACTCAATCTGACAAATGCGCCAGACCGTTGTTACTCATAGAGCAAAGTAAGTTCTAACTCCAATAAAACTTTCCCTCTAGGATTGTCAGATAACAATACAGGACAGCCAGTAACAATGCAAGACTCAATTTTCATTTCAGATAAATAACAATTAATATTTTTGTATAAATACATTGCATTTACTATTTGGGATATGCTTTTATAATGGAATTATTCTTTATTTCTCTAATATTTACATTTACCTGGACATCCTGTATTTTATCTAGCAAAAATATTTTGATGGTTTATAAAACTTAGAAGGGTTCATCCTGCCACCTTTTTCAACTTGAACCACATCTTACCTTATCCCTAAACTGATAGAACTGGACGTCAGTAATTACACTCTCTGAGTATTGAACCAAAAGCTTCCCTTATGTTCCTAGAAATACTATTTCCGGATCATAGATAGGTCCAATGTGCACCCTCTGCCTCACCTTCTAGTCCTTGAAGGGCAGTGGGAAGAGGAAGGTTAGCTGTCTGAAGATAATCAAGCTAGTGTGTCTTCTCTAAAATAAAAAAAAAAAAAACCAAAACACAAAAACAAACCTAAGATGCACCACAAGTTTCCTTTCAACATCCTTGCAAGACAGTGGAAAACAGCTGATACTATGACTTTCAAGAGATACAGACTCTTTTTTCCTGCTATGACCTTTTATGCAGGAGAAGGACAGCAATCCACCAGAGGGTCAGCTATGAGTCGGCTCCACTCCATGGTACACAACAACAACATTACCTTTATACACACAGACAGGCCCAGCACAATCTGGGCTTCCAAGCACAGGAAGGAAGAGTGATTTAGTGCTGGCAGGCAGGGGCTATTTCCTCATCTACCTTACCTCTGTCTCAGTGTGTCATTGTCAGTGTCAGAGTGTTAACACCCAGGGGAAGATTTGTTTGTGGTTTGGACAGCCTCTCCATCTTTTCCTGCCTACTGGTCATTTGACAATTCATTAGAATCACCACTGATGTGGGCCAGAGGAAGTCAGTGAAGAAACATTGTGAGTGAATAAGCATGTTACTGGCTAGAAGTTCTGGCAAAAGATGTAAGAGGGGTTGTAAAGGAAGAGGAGCAATAGAACACAAAAGATTAGCAGGTTTGGAGGATTTCCGTTCTCCTGTCCCTCTAAAATCAGAGACAATCAAGAATCAACTCATGCAGCTTTAACTCTCCTGATGAGTAATTCTAAACCGGACTAAAGTCCTCTTCCAGGAGTGATAGGAAAGGTCACTTATTTTTGTCTGTTACATGTCAGAATAAGGAGACACTGAATGATTTGAAATCAGGAAAGATGTGTACCAGGGTTGTATACTTTTGCCACACTTAATCTATATGTTGAGGACGTAACCCGAGAAGGATAGGTATACGGAGACTGCGTCATCTCCATTGAAGGATAACTCATTAACAACTTAAACATACAGATGACACTATATTTTTTGCTGAAAATGAAGAAGGCCTGAAGCACTTACTGATAAAGATCAAAGACTATAACCTTCCGTATGGATTATCTATCTCTGCATAAATGAAGTTTAAGTCCTCACAACTGTACCAGTAAACATCATGACAAATAGAGAAACTATTTAAGTTGTCAAATATTTTCTTTTACTTAGATTCACGGTCAATATCCATGGAAGCAGCAGCCAGAAATCAACTGATGTATCCCACTGGGAAAATAAGTAGCCAAGGACCCCCTCAAAGTGCGTAAGAGAAAAAAATGCCACCTAGGAAATGAAGGTGCACTTGACCCAAACCTTAATATTTCAGTTGACTCATATGTGTCAAATGCGATAATGGTTACCCATGATGGACAGTGTTTGGTGGAGCTCCCCAATTAAAACAAGCTTGGAAGAAGGAGTGGCATACATTTCAAAATAGCTTGCCTCTGGAAACCCTATGAAACTGGAGAAATGATGTAAGTCACACAAGTGTTGAAGACTTTTGTTCATAGGGTCGCTGTGAATCACCTATGACTCAACGGCACTTAACAACAACAACATATGTGTTATGCAGATGACACAACCCTGCTTGCCTGAACTGAGGAAGACCTGAAGCTCTTGCTGCAGAAGCTCAAGGAATGCAGCCTTCAATATGGATTGAAGTTCAACATCAAGAAAACAAAGATACCCACCACTGGGCTGATTGGCAGCACCATGATAGACGGTGAAGAGATTGAGATTGTTAACAGCGTTAGTCTGCTTGCCTCTACAATCAACACTCTTGGCACTAGCAGGTTTTCAGAAGCTGTAAATCACACAGGAGGAGATTGCCCTTCTTTTGCAGAGCAACTGGTGGAGCAAATCTCCTGCCTTTGAGTTAGCAGTGCAGCTCCTTACCACTAGGCCACCAGAGCACCATGACTATGAAAGTCAGACCCTGAATAAGGAAGCTCAAACTAAAATTTATGCCTTTGTATTGTGGTGTTGGTGAAGAAAATTAATACACAATGGATTGCCAACAAACCCTCAATCTTTCTTAGAAGGAGTGGAGTCAGAGTGCTCCTTAGAACAAGGATGAAGAGACTTCGATGACGGTTAGCACCTAATTAAATAAATAAATAAATAAAATTCAAGCAAATGCAAAAGCAAACTGACTAGTGAAATGAACCCTCAGTAACATACATGAGCAACAACTTTGTTTCATCTGAAACACTTCACCCACTCACCCTTTCCTCTCAAATTATTCTCAATTTCCAGACATCATATTTCATCTGTAACATTGCTGATGTTGTTAAGTGCAGTCGAGTTGCAGGTGACTCACAGCGACCCTATGAAGGAGAGTCCTCGACCCTTGGGTGTCTTTCATCCTCTCTCCAGGTTCACAGGGTTTCCGGAGGCAAGCTATTATGGAAGTGGATGCCACTCCTCCTTTCCTCCTTCCAATCTGTAATATTACATTATTAAATTTTACATGGTGACCTACTCTGTGGTGGGCTGTAATCTTTTTTTAAGTTAGCCAACTGTCATTAAAAACATGCTACATACCAGAAACAAGTCAGTGGTCTTTTGAGTAGTGAGGGAATTGAAGAGGGGTCATGTTCCATACTGGTGATGAGCTCAGCAATCTGACCTTTCACAGCTTGAAGAAACAGCAAGGAGTCAAGTGATCATGAGAAATATGGTTGATTATAGCAAAGAACGAACCCCATGACTCCCTACAGGAAGATCAGGCCAAGGATGTTGGAAATCTTACAATATACGGGCAGTCCTCTCAAGACATTCAATGAGAACGACACCTAGGCATATCCACTCAGCTGGGCTATATAATCATTTGAGCTTAGAGATTTTTTTTTCTCTTAGCTAGCTGATTTTGTGTACAGGCCAAAGGAGAGTAACAATCAATATTTTGCATTATTCAAAACAGTTTAAAGAAACGAAGAGTGAGTGGCATTACACAGTATTTGTCTTTTTGTGACTGAGATATTTCACACTGTTATAGAACAGGACTGATAAGGGCGTTGAAGGGAAACTAAGAAAAGGGCATATATAATGTACACGGCATTGAAATAGACGAGGGAGATAACTATATAAAAGGAATATATGATTAGGTATTATTGGAATTACAAGAGTCCAGAATAAGAGTTGCATAGTAAAGTGGTCTGGGGTGTGGGGGGTGGGGGGAGGAAGTCGGGGGGGGGGAGAACTGTATAACAATGAAAGAACTTTGTTTTTTCCAAAGAAAAAAAGCGAACTGCAGGGGAGGGGTGACAGAGGAAAATGTGCAACAATGAATGAATGGAAATCCAAATTCTTTATAAACTTTCATTAAAATCTAAAAAAAATGTGTGTAAAACATAAAAAAGATATTAAAGTTTAGAGAGAAAGCAGGGGGGGAAAACACCAAAAAGTGGATTACATTTGTCTTATTTTGTTTTCCCTTCACAAAAGCAATGTATTTGGTTGGAGAAAATAAAAATCATCTGTAGGTGAATTGACAGTGTTGTTGCTATTAGGTCCCCGGCAGTTGACCACAACTCATAATGACCCTATCTATAAACAATAAAGCCTTGCTCCATTCGACGCCATCCTTGCCTGAAGTGCTCATGACCATTATGACACCCCATCAATGAAGTGACATTCAGAAGAGGAGGAAGTAGTTTTCATCAAACTGATTGAACTCATGTTGGTCCTACATCTGTCAGAGTAACTCTATGAACTATAGGGCTTTTTTGACATGTTTTATTTTTCAGAAACAGATCATCAGACTTTTCCTCTGAGGTCCCTCTTGGAGGGTTCAAAGAGTCAATGATTTAGTTAGTATCCAAGGGTTTAATTGTAGCATTTCCATGAAAATAAAATGATGGCTCCAAGAGTTCAAATATCAACATCCATTCCCCGGAAGTAGGGGCGAGCTTTGCTCTTAGTTTTTCATTTCCTGCTTTCCATACTTAATGATACTTGAATTGGTCCAACCTTCTTACCAAAGACCTGTCATCAGCAGTTTTCAGTAAATACCCTTTCTTTAAAAATGTCAGCACTTTCTCAACTTAAATTTATGTAAAAATTTTTCCCCTCCCCATGAATTTTTCCTGACACTCATAAAACAGTCCCCTTTCAAAGTCCTGTCTTCGTACCTTTTTAACTAAAAGCTCTATTTGACATCTGCCTTCCAGGTAAGACAACACCCTTTAGAGCTCATAATCTTTTCAGTTTAGTCTCCAGACTTTTAATCCAGATAAAATCTTTGTTCACTCAGCATTATAAGCGATCCTCTTCTCTGAGAATTGAAGCTTGTATATTTGCTAATGATCCTATAATGTGTCTGAAGCTTCAGGAGAGCAAGGGCCCCACAAGGAACAGAATCTTCCCTTAAGATCAGGTTCTCAGCTTGGAGCCTGCATCACATTCCCCTGGAGGACCTCTTAGAACTGGATGGCCAGATCCCATCTCCGCAGTACCAGTTGCAGGAAGTTTGGGTAGGCCTGAGAATGTACATCTATATGAAAAACCAAGAATGACCCATGGGTGCTTTCTAGATTATATCCTAATGGATAAATTCCTCCTTGATCTGTGTAGCTTTTAGAATTTGAAGTTGCCATCTGGTAACCTAGTCCATAGGAGTTGCACTGCTAATGCTAAGGTAGCATCTCTCTGGAGTTCAAATCTAACAGCACCTTCGTAGGAGAAATATGGGCAATTTCTTCCCATGCAATTTACAGCCTCCAAAAATCCGCTAGAGTTTTTCCTCTGTGAGTCAGTTCTGTGAGTTGGTTCTGATACAATGGCAATGAGGTAATTGAGGAACTCTGGTAGCACAATGCATAATGTGCTAACCTGTTAATCAAAAGGTTGGCAATCCAACCCATCTTTCATTTTGTGGGGGGGGGAAAAGCTAGACAGTTTCCTCCTCTAAGTATTTCCAGCCTCAGAAACACAATAGAGGATCACTGGGTGTTATAAACAACTCTACAGAAGTTGGGTGGGTATCATAATTATTAAAAGGGTTTAAAAAAAAACAACAAAAAACCACAACACCAAAACACTAACTAACCCCACCACAATTCTGAGTAGGTTCTGAATTAAGACCAGGAAACCTGACTTTGAATTCCTACTCTACCAAATATTAGATCTACAAATTTGGACAATTTGCTAAACGGTTTAAAGCCTGAGTTGTGTAAAATGGGCATGTTGTTGTTGATTGCCATCAAGTCAAGCATGATTCATAGTGACCCTATGAAAAAAAGGCCTGAAGCCTTTCTATATCTATACCTATTATCTATATCTATTATCAAAGTTCATAGTTTTCAAGAGGCATGTTGTTTAGGAAGTGGATAACACTTCTGCTTCCAAAAAAATCAGCATAATATACATAAAATGCATCTCAACATTAAAAACCCATGAAAATTCTCACCACAAGACCAATAGGCAACAATATAAATCATGATACATGGAGAAAAGATTGAAACTGTCAACAACTTCATCTTACTCGAAGCCACTTGGATCTTGGTGCTACTAGCCAGAAGATCAGATGTATTGCAGTGGGAAAGCCTGAAGTCAGAGACCTCTCCAAAATATTGAGGAGCAATGATATTAGTTTGAAGACTACGGTGCATCTGCTTCAGGCCATGGTGTGCATCAGGTCTGTATTCTTTATCCACGCCTAATCATAATAAGTTATGGCTAAAATTGAGAAGAATGGAAATCCCAGAGCACTTAATTGTGCTCAGGCAAGATCTAGACCAGGAGGCTGTTATGCGAACAGAGCAAGAGAACACTACATAGTTTACAATTAAGAAGGGAGTGTGTCAGGATTATATTCTCTCTCCATATCTATTCAATCTGTTTCTGAGCAAATTATTTGAGAAGCTGGACTCTATGAAGAATAATATAATGTCAGTATTGGAGGAAGATTCATCAATAACCTGTGTTATGCAGATAGCACAACCTTGCTTGCTGAAAGTGAGGACTTGAAGCACTTGTTGCACAAGATCAAAGAATACAGCCTTCAATATGAATTGTATCTCAATGTCCAGAAAACAAAAATTCTTCCCACTGGACAGACAGGCAACATGATAGAGAAAAGATTGAAACTGTCAAAAACTTCACCTTACTTGGAGCCACAATTAACACCCTTGGAATCAGCAGTGAGGGAATAAGGAGACATATTGCATCAGGAAGGTCTGCAATTAGGGACTTCTTCAAATTATTGAGGAGTAATGATATCAGTTTGAGGACTAAGGTGCATCTGATTTAGGCCATAGTTGCTTTAATCACTTGGTATACATCTGAGAGCTGAACAAAGGATAAGAATGACAGAAGAAGAATTAGTGCTTTTGAACTGTAGTGTTGGAGAAGAGTACTGAACATCTCATGGATGGCCAAAAGAATAAACCAATATGTCTTGGTGGAAGTTCCATCAGAGTGCTCCTTGGATACAAAGATAGTGAAGCTTTGTCAAGCATAGTATGTAGCTAGGAGAGGTTCTTTTTGCATACGGATATCATACTTGAAAAGGTGGAGGGACAGCAAAGGCGAGGAAGACCCTTAACCAAGTGGATCAGCACAGTAACTGCAACAATAGGCTCGAGTGTGTCAGAGATTGTGAGGATGGCACAGGATAGGACAGGGTTCAGATCTGTTGTTCGGAGTTGCTGTGATCATACTTGACTCTTCACCATGAGTCTGAATCAAGCACTTTGCACTTCATAAAGCACTTCCAAAAGCTTTGGTATCATCTCTCTGGTAATTTAATGAAACTCAAGATTACCCCATGTAAGAGAACTGTACTTAGGCCTTTCAATGACTGATTTTTTCAGATGCGGATGGGCAAGTCTTTCTCCAGAGATACTGTTGTGTGAACTCAAACCATCAACCTATTGGTTAGTAGTCAAGCACATTAGCCATTTGTACCATCCAGCTGTGACTTGTACAAAATGCTATATAAATGCTGAGTGGTGGCCTAGAGGTAAGAAGCTGCACAGTAATCCTGAATGCACACTGTTTGAATCCACCAGCTGCTCCACAGGAGAAGGATGATCAATCTCCTCCAGTGCAAATAACTGCTCCTGAAAACCCACAGGAGGGTCAACTATGGGTTGGTTCCAACTCAACAGTACTCAACAACAAGACAGTCTATTGTCAGTGAGCCTTATTTACCTATGCCCACACAGAAAGAAGGCACTATATTCAGCTGAAAAAAAATCAAGATTGGATGAGGTAATTTTTTGGGGTGGGGTGGGGGGAAGTGAAGCCTTTTTCCTGAGAGTTTAAAGTTTTCAATAGGCAAAGAATTGAGTATAGGAGAGAGAGAAGTAGAAACACAGAGGCAGGAAAATGCATGACATGTTTAGGAACTGGAGGGTATGTGAAGATGACAAATGTAACAACTGGAAAAGAAGCTAAAAACTACACAGAAAGCCTTGAATACTAGCAAAAGGAGTGTAAATATAATTCAGCAGGTAAGGGGAAGCCAGTAAAGTTTTATCAGCAAAAATGCTTTTATCAGCAACTGGGAGTTCAGTGGTAGTATTTTCACCTTTCATGAAGACATCTGGGTTGGATGCCCAGCCAGAAGCTATTAATACAATGCAGAACAGGTTTCACCAAAATGTCCAGACTGAAATAAGACTAAAAGGAAAGCCTGATGAATCACTTCTAAAAATCAATTAATGAAAAGTCTATGGGCCACATTGATTTGGTCCACAATGAAACATGGTGTTGGTGAAGAACCAGGCAGTATTTCCACCCATTGTGTACGGGGTTGCCATTGAGATGGCTTGATGACAGCTAACATGTAGGTAAAGTAATAGGGGTAAATTAGAATTGGGAGTAGATGGAGGCAAAACTCTTTCTTCTTGTGCCTCCCTGCTGTTGGTTCTATACCTTCCTTCCCATCTTCTCACCAGTGCAGCCACAAGGTAATAAACCCCAAACATTTAAATTATCTTTATTTCTGAGAGAGCCTTTTCACATTCTGGGTAGGTTAGCTCTAGGTCTTCCCCTCTGGTCCCAACTCTGCCTTTTGAAACATTGTGTGGAGATATATGCCCTTTTTTCTCATAATAGTCCTATTTCTCTTTCAGCTGCTAAATATGGCCAGATTTTTGGTCGTTATTTATACTTTGCTTTCCCCCACCCCCAGTTATTTTTCTTTTATCTGAGAAATATTTATCTGACAGACTTTTCTGACATTGTAATTACCGTCCTCTGGATTTCATTTAGTTTCTCCCACAGAGAGAATACACAGCTTTACCAATGACACTCAGATAAATAAACTCTTGAGAGATGGATAAGAATTTAATCCTCCACCACACCTCTTTCTTTACTCAGTAATTTAATGAGACGTCTTCAGAGAAGGTCAAGTTCGTGGTCTAAATTGCTTTTATCTGTCTATGGTGTCCTACTTTGGAGTCCTGGCCATAATCACAGCTTTTATCTCATTCTGACTTGGGCTTACTCTCATTTATACCTGAATCTTAAATATCATGTATTTTTCTCCTTTAACGTTTTATGGAAACAAGCACTATCAGTTACACCCTCTTTACTATAATTTAGGATGTATATTCAATGGCCCATTGAATTTTCTTATTTTTCCTTTGCAGTGTATTGATAGTTGATCTCTAAAGGCTTGTTACCTTGTTATTTCATCAGTTCATTTCCATTTTCTTCACCCCGAAGAGTTAACTAGTTCATAACTGATGGGTACCCTGCTTGTGGGTTCAATAAGCTCACCAAAAATCTCCTTACTGACTACACAAGTAGAATGTTGTTGTTAGGTGCCATTGAGCTGGCTACATCACCATATCTCACAGCAACCCTTTCAACAACAAACTGAATGAAACATCATTCTATTCTGAGCCATCTTCAAGATATCTGCCATGGTCAAGTGCATTGTTGCATTCATTCTGTTAGTCCATCTTGCTGAGGGTCTTTCTTTCCTTTGCTGATTCTCTACTTCTTCAGGCCTGATGCCTTTTTCCAACAACTTGCCCTTCCTGAAAACATGCCCAAAATATATGAGAAAGTTTTACTATTCTTGCTTATAAAGAGCATCTTGGGTACAATTCCTCCAAGATAGACTTGTTTGTTCTTTTGGTAGTCCACTTCTTGGAAAAGTAGAATCTGAGCTATTCTAAGTTAAGGTCGTGTTCAGTTACAATACAAATGCCATCATCTACTGTTATATGCAGGAACTCTGGCGGTGTGGTCCTCCCAGGTGGTGAAGCTACTAATCAAAATACCACACATCTCTGGCAGCTTGAATCCACAAGTGCCTCTGTGAGAGAAAGATGAGAAGTCTTCTCCAGTTAAAATTTAAAGCCTCACTCAGAATATACTGAATAGCAGTGAGTTTAAGGGTTGGTTTTTTGGGGGTCGTGTGTGTGTGTGTGTGTGTGTGTGTGTGTGTGTGTGTGTGATATGGTGTTATGTGTCATAAGCTTTATGTTGAATAAATCGTCCAAAAAGCTAAACTATGTAAAGAACTTGGCATCAGGATTCGAGGACAACTCATTGATAACCTGCAATATAAAGATGGCACAATTTGGTCTGCAGAAAACAAAGAGGACTTGAAGAATCTACTGAAGCTCAAAGACTACAGTCTCCAATGCAGACTCCTGAACAGAACAAAAACAAAAGTCCTCACAAGTGAATGAGGAAGCAGCATCATGATAAGTGGATAAAAATACTTACCTTGTCAAGTATTTCATTTTATCTGAATCCTAATTCACATCATTCAAGCAACAGTCAAGAAATCACACAATAAATCACATGCATGGGCAAGTCTCCTACAAATGATATCTTTAGATGTTCTACATGACTAGGGCTCTTTTCAAGAGGTTGAGGCATCAAAAATCATTTCTATTTTACTTAGCAAACAGAAGGATGTTGGAGATAGTGTCTTATACTTACATTTAATACAAGATTCAGGCCTACTCTCTTTTTTTATTTATTACATTTTTGTTGACTTTTACATTGAGTTTCATTTACATGCATTGTGTTTTGTCATATCTACTGTCTTTTTGGTTTTATTACTATAATTCCCTTCCTCATCTCTTTCATTGTCTCTGTCTCTCTCCCCCTGTGTGTGTGTGTGTGTGTGTGTGTGTGTGTGTGTGTGTGTCTGTGTCTGTGTCTGTGTGTGTGTGACTGTGTATAAAAGAAGGCAAGAAAGCAAGAATGAAAGAAAGGAGGAAGGAAGGAAGGAAGGAGGGAGGGAGGAAAGAAAGAAAGAGAGATGAAGGGGGAGAGAGAGAGAAAGAGAAAGAAAGAAAGAAAGAAAGAAAGAAAGAAAGAAAGAAAGAAAGAAAGAAAGAAAGCAAGCAAGCAAGCAGGGGGTTATGAAAAAATAAAAATAAAAAAGTATCTTTAATGTGTTAAAAATTAAAGCTGTCACTTTGAGGACTAAGGTGTTCCTAATCTATCCTATGGTATTTTCAGTTTATTCCTATGTATCTTACAATAGCATCATTACCTAAAAGGAGACTTAGTGACTCAGTGGTCAAAGCACTTGGCTACTAACCAAAAGGTTGGCATTTTAAACCCTATTGGCCATCTACTTCTAAAATACAACAGGCCTTCAAAAACCCTATGCAGAACCAAGCACTCTTAGAGTAGACTAACATATAAGGCAACTGAGGCTGAGCCCTTAAATTAGGAAACACCAAGGAGGAGTAACATTTGTAAGAAGAAATTAAGGTGGAGAGACAGTGCAGAAGAGGAAGATGCCGGATGAGATGGATTGATTCAATAAGTAGGGCAATGGCAGGTAGGTGTGTCAGAGTCAGTGAGACTGGCTCAAAACAGGACAGGCTTCAGATCTGCTGTATAGAGGGTTATGAGTTGCAGGTGACTCGACAGCACATAACAACAACAACAGTTACTCTATGGAAAGATGTGGAAGTCTGCTCCCATCAAGTTTCTCAGTTTTGGGCAGTGTTACTGTGTCCTAAAATGTCAGCACGGGTTGGAATTGATTCAATGAGAATGGGTTCAGTTTGGCTTAGAATGTTAAGTGAAAGTTTTCAGGAATTCAAAACACAGGCATTTCACTATTATTTTATACAAACTCCTTAGTAACTTCTCCTCAGCTCCCAAACCCTGAAAATGTTTTGCAGTATGTATCTCTTTCATTTCCTTATATACCATGTGTGTCTGAGGAAAAACAAGGACATATTGGATTCCCACTTTGTGTGGAAACACATCTCACTTTGCTCACCAAAGTGAAAGGTCTAAGTTTCTGCTGATAAAACGAGATATTTTTGTTTGATAAGATTTTTTTTGTTGTTGCTTGGCACGTAGGCATAGACCGACTCATTTGGCAATCTTGTTGAAGTTTTTGGTGGTTGGGTTTTTTTTCCCTTTCTTTGTTTATTGGTGGTGACTCATTAGAAAGAGTGTCATGTGCTCAGAGTATCATCACTGACCAGAGAATCTTTCCCATATAGGGCTTGTAGCTCAGATATGACTCAGGAAAAGAAAATGGACTTCCCATGAGAAATCCTCTCACTTGTGGTCCGGACTAGATGAACCCAGGTTAATGTGTGCTACTCATAATGTTACTCTTTTGTGTCACCACCCTGTGGTGCTGGAGCAGAAGGTATTGTTCTTACATTCTACATGTTAAAAAAAAATATGTTAATTTCCCTTACAAGGACTGAAATAATTTAAGAAGACAATGCTTTCTACTAAGGCTTCAGCAATTAAAAGGGAAAAGAAGTTGGGGGGGAAACTTTTCAAGAAGTACCCAGGCATGAACAAATAAAAATAAAATTCAATGTTAGCTGTATCATGGTGGCTTAAGAAGCTATGGTATATTCACACAATGGAATACTATGCAGTATTGAAAAACAAGGAACTCATGAAATATTATGAAAAATGGATGACCCTGGAGGACTTTAGGCTGAGTGAAATATCTCAGTCTCAAAAAGACAAATATTGCATAGGGCCACTGTTGTGAAATAGGACTGACATCAGGGTTGAGGGAAGACAGAAAAGGAGGGGAGGAATGATGTATATTGCCTTGAAACAGATGAGGGAGAGAACCGTTTAGAAGGGATCTGTGGATGGGTATTCTTGTCCTTACAGAAGTCTAGAGTGAAGGCTGTATAGTGCAGTGGATTTGAGTGGAGTGATTACATAACAATGAAAGAGTTTTTCTTCTTTTCAGGTGGGGGTATTGGTGGGGAGGGGATTAGGAGGGAGAGGAGTGCAACAATGGATGATTAGAGACCCTGAGTCTCTGTAACCTTTCATTAAAATTCATTTTTTTAAGAAAAAAGTACTTTAGGACTTCATCATATATATTTTGAAAATGTCATGAGGGGCCGGTTCTTGAAAAATCATATCATTCTTCTCGGAATGTTTGATACAATTCACTTGTAAAACCATCTGGTCCAGGGCTTTTTTAAAGTTGGAAGTTGTTTTATTACCTTTTCAATTTCTTCTTTTGTAATGAGTCTGTTCAGGTTTTCAATTTTCAATTTTGGTCTGTGTGTTTAGGTAGGTAATTTCTAAGTATTTGTCCATTTACTCTAGGTTTTCATATTTGTTTGAATACAGGTTTTCATAATATTCCATTGTTAACTTTTTTAACCACTACTATAGTGGTGTTGATTATTTCAGTTGGTTCTGTTGTGACATTGCCCATTTCATCTCTTATTTGGATTGTGTCTTTTCTTCCTCTTCCTTTGTTAGTTTGGCAACTGGTTTGTCAATTTTATTGACCTTTTTGAAGACAAACTTCTGGTTTTGTTGACGGTTTCAATTCTTTTTCTGTTTTCTATCTCATTTATCTCAGCCCTAATTATTATAATTTCAGAGTTTTTGGAGAGTGTCAGGTTTTCTTGTTGTTCTTTTTCTATTTGCTTGAGATGTTGTGTTAGAGAGATAATTATAATTTTCCTTGTCTTTTCATGTGTTTGCTTATTGTTATTAACTGACCTCTGATTACTGCTTTGGCTGTTTCCCAGAGGTTTTGGTAAGTTGCATAGTCATTGCCATTTGTTTAAAGAAACTTTTTAATTTCATTTTTTATTTCTTCTATTACCCACTCATGTCAGCTTCCAAACATACGGGGTTTTTTCTCCTTTATCCTCTTGTTATTTATTTCTAATTTTGTAGCATTGTCGTCTGAGAAGATGCTTTATTTCTGGTTTTTTAATTTTTCTTATGTTTTCCTTGTGGACTAAAAATGTGATCTATTCTTCAGTACATTCTATGCCCATTGGAAAAGAAGGAATACTGTGTTTTGGGGGGTGTATTAGTATATATTAATATATATACATTAGTATACATATACATTTGTGTATACACACACACATCTATGAGATAAAGTTGGTTTATTGTGTGGTTTAATCCTTCAGCATCTTTGCTTAGTTTCTTTCTGATAGTTCTATCTTTTCTTCAGAGTTGTTATTATTGTTATGTGCCATAGAGTCGCTTGTGACTCATAGCGACCCTACACACAACAGCCCTAAACCCTATCCTGTGCCAATCTCACTGCCTCTGACACACCCATCCCTATTACCCTAGTCAATGAATCAATCCCCCTCATAGGGGGTCTTCCCCTTCTGTGTCATCCCTTCACCCTCCCAAGCATGATGTCCCTCTCCAAGGACCTGTCCCTCCTTACAACATGTCCAAAGTATGTCAGGCAAAGCCTCAGAATCCCTGCCTCCAAGGAGCAGCCTGGTTTAACCCTCTCCAGAATGAATCTGTTTGTTTTCTTAGCAGTCCAGGGTACATTCAATACTCTTCTCCAGCACCACAGCTCAATGGCATCAATTCTCCTTCTATCCTCCATAGTCATTGTCCAACTCTCTGATGCATAACAAGTGATTTCAAAGACCATAGCCTGTCTCAGATGCACCTTAGTCTCCAGAGTGACACCATTGCTCCTCAGTACCCGGGAGAGGTCCCTAACAGCAGACTTTCCCATCGCAATACGTTTTTTTATTTCCTGGCTCCTGGTGCCAGGAGTGTTGACGAGTTGAGCAAACAGAAGCTGTGAAAAATCTCAATCTCTTCACCATCCATCCTGATGCTGCCAATTGGTGCAGTGGTGAGAATCTTTGTCTTCTTGACATTGAGCCTCAGTCCATACTGAAGGCCACAGTCCTTGACCCTCTGCAGCAAGCCTCAATTTCAGCAATCAGGGTTGTGTCATCTGCGTAACGCAGATTGTTAATAGATCTTCCACCAATCCTGATGCCACACTCCTCATAGAGCCCAGTAGTGTATTGGAATCTCCAGCTACTATCAGTGGTGTTGTTTATTTCCTTTTTCAGTTTTATTAATGTTTGTTTTATACATTTTGCAGCTCTATTATTTGGTGCATAGATATTTATTATTGTTATGTCCTCTTGATATATTAACCCTTTAAACATTATGTTGTGACTCCCCTTGCCCTTTGTGATGGTTTCTGCATTGAAATCTATTTTATTAGAGATTAATAACCCTACTCCTACTTTTTTCGGGTTGCCATTTGCTTGGTATATTTTTTCTACTCTTTTCTTATTAGTCTTTCTAACTGTCACCAATTCTACATAAAGTATTTCAGAAAATAGAAAAAGATGGAATTCTCCCAGACTCATTCTATTAAGCAAACATATCCTTGATATCAAAGTCAGATAATGACACCACCAAAATAGAAAACTATAGGCCAGTATCTCTCATGAACATAGATGCAAAAATCCTGAATAAAATCCTGCCCAATAGAATCCAATGATACAAAATAAATAAATAAATAGATGACTAGATAATAGATAAATGAATGAATGAATGAATAAATAAATTAAATAATTCACCATGACCAAGTAGGATTCATAACAGGTATGCAAGGATGGTTCAACAAAAGACAAACAATCTGTGTAATTCATCACATTAACAAAGCAAACAACAACACACGATCCTGTCACTTGATGCAGAAAAGGTCTTTGGCAAAATCCAACACCCTTTGTGATGAAAACACCCAACAAAATAGGAGTAGAGGGAATTTCTTCAACATAATAAAAAGTATATACACAAACCCAAGAGCCAACATTGTTCTCAATGGAGAGAGATTAAAGATATTCCATATGAGAACAAGAACTAGGCAAGGATGTCCACTATCACCTTTCCTACCCAATATTGTATTGGAAGTCTTAGTGATAACATTAAGACAAGAAAAGGAAATAAGAGGTATCCAAATTGCCAAAGAGGAGGTCAAATTATCACTATATGCAGATGATATGACAGTATACTTAGAAAATCCTAAAGACTCAACGAGAAAACTACTGGACAGAGTTGACCAATTCAGCAACATGGCAGGATAAAAGATCAACATACAAACATCAATTGCATTTCTCTACAGTGACAAAGAAAATACAGAACTGGAGCTAAGAAAAACAATACCTATGCAAAGGCTTTTGACTGTGTGGATCATAACAAACTGTGGCTGACTCTGAGAAGAATGGAAATTCCAGAACACTTAATCGTTCTAATGCGGAACCTATGCTTGGACCAAGAGGCAGTCGTCAGAATAGAGCAGGGAAACACTACATGGTTCAAAATTCGGAAAGGTGTACGCCAGGGATGTGTCCTATATCCATACATTTTCGTCTTGTATGCAGCACAGATTATCTGAGAGGCTGGGCTCTAAGAGGAGAAGTACAGCGTCAGGATTGGAGGAAGATCTATTAACAATCTGCGTTACGCAGATGACACAACCCTGATTGCTGAAATTGAGGAGGACCTGAAATGCTTGCTGCAGAGGGGCAAGGACTGCTGCCATCAGTATGGATTGAGGCTCAATAAGACAAAGATTCTCACCACTGGACCAATTGGCAGCATCAGGATGGATGATGAAGAGATTGAGATTGTTCACAATTTTAGTCTGCTTGGCTCCACGGTCAACACTCTTGGCACCAGTAGCCAGGAAATCAAAAAACGTATTGCGATGGGAAAGTCTGCTGTTAGGGACTTCTCCAGGGTACTGAAGAGTAATGGTGTTACTCTGGAGACTAAGGTGCGTCTGATACAGGCTATGATCTTAGCAATCACTTGTTATGCATCAGAGAGTTGGACAATGACTAGGGAGGATAGAAGGAGAATTGATGCCATTGAGCTGTGGTGCTGGAGAAGAGTATTGAATGTTCCCTGGACTGCCAAGAAAACAAGCAGATTCATTCTGGAGAGGGTTAAACCAGGCTGCTCCCTGGAGGCAAGAATTATGGGGCTTCACCTGACATACTTTGGACATGTTGTAAGGAGGGATGGGTCCTTGGAGAGGGACATCATGCTTGGGAGGGTAGAGGGACGGTGCAAGAGGGAAAGACCCTTTATGAGGTGGATTGAGTCGGTGACTGGGGTAATTGGGATGGGTGTGTCAGAAGCAGTGTGATTGGCACTGGACAGAGCAGGGTTTAGGGCTGTTGTTCATAGGGTCACTATGAGTCACAAGCGACTCAACGGCACTTAACAACAACAACAACAACAACAACAACATCACAATAGCTAATCATAAGATACCTGGGAGTAAATCTAACTAGAAGCACAAAGGACTTATTCAAAGAAAATTATAAAACATTGTTACAAGAAACAAAAAGAGACCTGGAGAAATGGAATAATATATATACCTTACTCTTGGATAGGAAGACTCAATATTGTGAAAATGACAATACACCAAAGGTAATTTACCCATTCAGTGCAATCCTAATACAAATACCAATTCCATTCTTTAACAAGATGGAAAAGGTAATCTTCAATTTCATTTGGAATGGAAAAAGACCCTGAATAAGCAAAGCTCTTCTTAAAAAGAGAAACAAGGTAGGGGACATCTCTCTTCCTGATTTCAAATCCTACTTTATTGTCATGGTGGTCAACACAGTGTGGTAATGGTATAATGACAGACATATAGACCAATGGAATAGAATTGAGAATCCAGAAATCAGTCCATCTACCTCTGGTCAACTGATTTTTGACAAGGAGATGATATCAGTTATGTGGGAGCTCTGGTGGTCTAGTGGTGCTGCAATCCCATAGGCATGTGGTTCGAATCTACCAGATGCTTCACTGGGGAAGAAAGGGCAAACTCCTGATCTCCTCCTGTACCAGTCAGATCTGATTTGACAGTACACAACAGGGGGGATGGGAGGAAGAAATCTTTTAAGTGAGGAAACAATAGATTTTTTAACAAATGGTGTTGGCAGAATTGGAAAACTATCAGCAGAAAACTCAAGGAAGCACCAGACACAAAATCCAACTCAAAGTGGATCAAGGACCTAGGACTAAAACCACGGAATATACACTTTAAGAAAGAAAAGCTTGGAAGAACTCTAGAAGTCCTAATCCACAAAATGAACAGTCTTTTAAGCGTTCTGAGAAACCTACAACCAGGAGAGGATAAAATAGATAAATGTGAGCTTCTGAGAATCAATTATCTATGCACATCAAAAAACTTTTCCAACAGGGTAAAAAAAGCTGCAGACTGGAAAAAATATCTGATAAAGATGTGTCTGATAAGGGACTTATATCCAGAATTTATAGAATCTTGAGCACTACAACAAGATAAGTGGAAACAACCCAATCACAAAATGGGCACAGGGTATGAACAGACACTTCACACACAAAAAAAATTCAGATGGCAAGCACACACATGAAGAAATGTTCAAAATTCCTAGCTCTAAGAGAGATGTAAACCAAAACAACTATGAGATATCATGTCACCACAGTAACAATAGCAAAATTCAACAGAGCAGCAAACAACAAATGCTGGCGAGGTTATGGAGAAACTGCAACACTTATTCACTGTTGGTGGGAGTATAAAATTATGTAACCACTATGGAAGGCAGTATGGTGTGCTTTCTCATAAAGTTGGAAATAAAATACCATTCGATCCAGCCTTTCCACTACTGGGAATATACCCTAAAAAAAATCAGAACTGCCACCCATATAGATATATGCACGTACTTTGGACATGTTGCCAGGAGGGACGGGTCCTTGGAGAGGGACATCATGCTTGGGAGAGTGGAGGGACAGCGTAGGAGGGGAAGACCCTCTATGAGATGGATTGATTTGGTGACTGGGGTAATTGGGATGGGTGTGTCAGAGGCAGTGCAGTTGGTGCAGGATAGAGCAGGGTTTAGGGCTGTTGTGCATAGGGTCACTATGAGTCGCAAACGACTAGACGGCACATAACAACAACAACAATGTTTCTCTAAAGTACTCAAGAGCAACGGTGTCTCTCTGGAGACTAAGGTGCACTGATACAGGCCATGGTCTTTGCAATCACTTGTCATGCATCAGAGAGTTGGACAATGGCTAGGGAGGACAGAAGGAGGATTGACGCCTTTGAGCTGTGGTGCTGGAGAAAAGTATTGAATGTTCCATGGACTGCCAAGAAAACAAACAGATTCATCCTAGAGAGGGTTAAACCAGGCTACTCCTTGGAGGTAAGGATTCTGGGGCTTCATCTGACATACTTTGGACATGTTGTAAGGAGAGACAGTTCCTTGGAGAGGAACATCATGCTTGGTAGGGTAGAGGGACAGCGCAGGAGGGGAAGACCCTCTATGAGGTGGATTGATTCAGTGACTGAGGTAATCGGGATGGGTGTTTCAGAGGCAATGCGATTGGCACAGGATAGAGCAGGGTTTAGGGCTGTGGTACATAGGGTCGCAATGAGTCGCAAACGACTCGACAGCACATAACAACAACAACAACATGTTTATTGACGCACTGTTGACAATAGCAAAGAGTTGGAAACAATCCAGTGCCAATGAACAAATGTATGTATAGAGAATCTGTGGTATATTCACACAATGTAATACTATGCAGTACTCAAAAATAAGGACCTCATGAAATATTATACAAAATGGGTGACCCTGGAGGACATTATGCTGAGTGAAATATCTCAGTCACAAAAGAATAAATACTGCGTAATGCCACTATCATAAAACAGGACTGACATTGGTGTTGGGGGGAAACTAAGAAAAGAGGGGATAAATAATATACACTGCATTGAAATAGATGAGGAATATAACTGCTAAAGGAATATGTGATTAGGTATTATTGGCATGACAATGGTTCAGAATAAGAGCTGCATAGTAAAGTGTATGAGGGTGGGGTGGAAAAACTGTACAACAATGAAAGTTTTGTTTTTTTTTCCCCAAAGAAAAATGAACTGGCAGGGCAGGGAGGAAAATTTGCATCAATGAATGAATGGAAATCCAAATTCTCTATTAATTTTCATAAACATCTGAATTTTTTTTTACAGTTTTATAACTTTATTTGACAATCAACTATTAGTTTTGATCCACATTGATGGTCTGTAGATTTTTTGAAAGTGGTGACAGGTACATAGGTAACCAGTGTATACAGCTTGTTTGGGGAATCTTCATCCTCGTTACATTTTCTGGACAACCGTACACGGATGAGGTATGGATCATTCCTTGTTCCTTTGGCCCAGACAGCTTTGTTAAGCCTGGTGTCAATGCGAACATCTGGTGTTCCCATCTCCTTCATGGTAACTTTCAGATCTCCTTTAGTGCCCTCGGAGCACGCTTCTTAAATCCCACTCCATGGATGTGCTTGTGAATGTTGATGGTGTCCTCCCGGGTAACCACTTCGTTGATGGCAGAACGGCCTTTCTTCTCCTCACCACCCTTATTTGCGGGGGCCATAGCACTGAGACCAGGCTTAAAATCTAATTTTAAAAATTTCATTTTTTAGATTAAGCACACCTTAACCTTCAAAGTCCTTTATTTTTGAGACATAATCTACAGCAGATTTGCCCTATGTAATACCTCCTTTGATTGTTTATATTTATACTTTTTATTGAACATAATTTTTATACATTGTATTTCATTTATGTACATTGTCCTTCACACATTCTTCCATTCACATTGTGCTACATACAATAATTTATACACATTGATTTTATAAAAGAAATCGCCATTGATCTAAGTCTACCATTAGAAGTCTTTTCAGGTCTCAGTTGACTCTTTCCCATTCCTTTACCCGACCCCTTCCATGCCCTGACTGCCCATCCACCCACCAAACTCAACTATCCAGGGGATAGTTGAGAAGAGGAGTGGGAGACAAAGGGTAGAATATTGGGAGAGGAGGAAACCCTTTCTTTTGGTTTTGTGTTGTTTTGGTTTCTTTTTTACTGCTGCTTTATGGATGCTCATTGTGGCTCCAAGTAAAGTGGAATCCTTGACCTTGATCGAATCCTCAATCTTTCTTTGTTTATCATAATACTGCTCACCAGTTCAGCTATGAGAATTATTTTTTATGCTGAGTTGGAACTGATATTTAAGAGTAGTCTTTGATTTTTATGTCTTAGTGCTTCAAGTTCTCGGCCTTAAGTGAGCAAAATTCTACCATTTACATATGGCATTTGTTGTAGGGCCTTCCTCTTATCACGATGCTATAATCTTCCGTATATATTGTAATTACTCACTACATTTACTGTGGTGGCCTAGGGGCTAAGGAGTAGCCCTACCAATCCAAAAGTAGAAGTTCAGATCCACCAACCATTTCATGGAAGAAAGAAGAGCAATCTACTCCTATGCAATTTACAGCCTCTGAAAATCCACTGGAGGGTCAGTTCCAACTCCATGGCAATGTTGTCTTGACTTTTTTAAAGACTGAGTGTGTATGGTGAAAAGATATAGCCCTGGAAATCACCGTCTCTAATTTTAAATCTTGCAATATTCTCTAGTTCTGTTCAAACAACTGCCTCTGGGTCTATGTATAAATTCTGCAAAAGCAAATTAAATGTTCTGGAGTTACCACTCTTTACAATCCAAAACAGAAAAAGAAAAGAAAAAGGATATCATTCTTAGAAAAGTGGAATATCAGTTAAAGGAAGACCCTCAATGATATAGAATGACATAGTGGCTGTGACAATGGACTTAAGCCCAGCAATAATTGTAAGTCTGGTGCAGGATCAGGCTCATAGAGTTGCTAGGAGTCAGACCCAACTCAGCACCTAACAACAATAACAACTAAGGGGTTCATGACTGATATGAACAGCTAATGAGTTCGACTGCTAACTGCAAGGTTGGAGTCCACTTAAAGGAACTTCAAAGTCTGAAAATATATTTCTGAAAAGTTAGAGCCATTGAAAACCCTTCAGAGCGTAGTTCTGCTCTGACACTGAGTTAGGACCAACTTGAGGGCAACTAGTTGATTAGTTACACCACTTGAATCTTCCATACAATGAATTATAAATATGTGAGAGATTCCACAACAAAATTTCTCCTGGAGTCCATGTAGTTTTACATCAGGCTTTACAGTACTGATAACATCAGAGGCTTACTCAAGAAATAAATGGCTTTCTAAGAACAAAGGCTTTTCACGTCAGATGACTATCATTATTCAGTGATTCTTTTAAAAAAAAGTCTGATATGCATTCAAAACAAAATTTGGATTTGGCATGGATAAAAGCTCTTTCAATTTTTAGTTGAAGTGGCAAAGTGAAAGGCAATCATAAAAAGTCTTCTACTTGTTACTTTATGAGTTAATTTCTCTAGCTGTTAGAATATTATCTAACCTGTTATTTTTTATTTTCTAACCTGTAATGAAAGAGATTCTGCTTCCTACATAAATACCTCCCTCTGTACCTTCTCTCATGCTTACCCTTCTTAGAAGTAGTCTTACATCATTAGTTGAGAGGTTTTAATCAGAGACTGGCCAATATCCTTCAATTGAGAAATTTCAGTTTCTATAATACATATTCCCCTGCATCTGTGGGGTGATTTGACAGATTAATACTACTATAAGGTGGTAAAGAATACTGCCTTTGGCAAAGATAAATAATGTTGATTCACTGTTCTTCCAAAACCAAGGACAAAGCTTGAAGAGATAAGACCTTGATGAAGTTTATGACTGAGATGACAACCAATATTCAAATTGACTGACAGTAGAAGCCAGAAGAAGGATTATACATTTTCCCCCTCTGATGAATGCGGTAGATAAAATTGAGAAATACCAGAGGCAAGCAGAGAAAAAGAAGGATGTAAATTAAAGAAAACCACAGAGTGAAGACACAGTGAGGAGTTAGACAATGAAATTATTTTGATCTTCATAAAAGGCAGAAAGACGTATCCTGACAGGTTGATCTAGTGAGTAGACTTAAGGCTGAGACCAGTCTTCAAGTGTGGGATCAAGTTTTTAGTTAGTCTCAGAAAGTTCCATGCTAACCTAAACTCTTTCATTGTGTCTGCAGTGTGGATTTATCAGGGAGCCAGTCTGTTTTCTAGTGCACCGGTCTTCGTTGAGAAGAGAGCACATCTCGAGATGAGTGCTTGGTGATGAGTTGATCAAAAGAGGGGCAGAGAGGAGACAGATTCATGTCAAAATGATGACTTAGGAGAGTTTTAGATTTGGGGTTTTAAAACTGGTTGCACATTTGTACAAGGGTAACGCACTGTATTAAACATGTAAGGTCTTATCTATATGGATTTGATACAGAAACTAAGGAAATATTTTCTAAATAAAAAAACAAAAACAAAAACCTGGTTGCATAGGTCTGGGAGTGATGTGGGTATAAGGAAGTGGTAGTTAAGGGTGTGGGTATTCTTTCTGAGGTGTTGAGAGTGTTCTAAAATGGACTGTGGTTCTGATTATACAAATCTGGGAATATACTGAAAGCTAGTGAATTGTATATTTTAAATGGGTAATTTATAGGGTTGTTGTTGTTATGCGTCATTGAGTTGCCTGCGACTCATTGTGACCCTATGTACAAGATCCCTAAACTCTGCTTTATCCTATGCCAATCTTATTATCGCCAATACACCTACCCTCATTACCCTAGATTGATTCAGTAACTGGGGTAATGAGGGTAGTTATGATTCAATAGAGTATCTGGGGTCTTCCTCTCCTGCGCTGTCTCTCCACCCCCGCAAGCATGACACCCCTCTCCAAGGACTGGTCCCTCCTTGCAACATGTCCAAAGTATGTCAGATGAAGCTTCAAAATCCTTGCCTCCAAGAGGCAGCCTGGTTTCACCCTCTCCAGGATGAATCTGTTTGTTCTCCTACTCCTCTCCAACATCACAGCTCAAAGGCATCAACTCTCCTTCTATCATCCCTAGTCATTGTCCAGATCTCTGATAGATACCAAGTGACTGCAAAGGCCATGGCTTGCATCAGGCATATCTTAGTCTCTAGACTGAAATAATTTTATGGTATATATTAATTTTTATAGGTATATGAATTCTATCTCAATAGATGTAGACAGTTTCTGTTAACTACGGCTTATAGAGACTTTATGTACACCATCACCAACATGTTAGGATCTGTTGTGTAACTATTCTGCCAGTCCATCTCACCAAAGCCCTTCATGTCCTCACTAGCTCAACTTCCCCAAATATGATGTCTTCTTCCAGCAAATGGTCCCTCCTAATAGCATGCTCAAAGCAAGCAAGCTGGTTAATATTCTGTTCAAATCCACAAGTTTTTCATTAGCTTACTTTTGGAAACTGGTTTGTCAGATTTTATTTTCAGTCTTAGTCTGAAATCAATCTGCTATGGGTGATCCTGTTGATATCTTAAACCTGGGTGGCAAAGCTTCCAGAATCACAGCAACACACAAGTCACCACAGACAACAACCTGATAGGAAGGTGGTAGTGCGTTTCAACAAAGCTATTCAGAAAAGAAGCAGAAGCTTGAAAGAAATTAGATAAAGTGGACAATGTGGTTGTGAGAATAAGAGTAAACAGAACTAACTCAAAAGACTGAGTTTTGCTGATCCACAAAAAGAAAGGTATTATGGGTATATTGTCAAGAGGGATCAGTCCTTGGAGAAGGAAATCATGCTCAGAAGGGTGGAGGAACAGCTCAAGAGAGGAAGACCCTGGATGAGATAGACTGACTCAGTGACTGGGGTAATGGGAGTAAGAAGACAATGACATTGGCTCAAAGTAGAACAAGATTCAGAGCTGTTATACATAGGGTCGCTATGAGTTGCAAACACTGCTTGGTAGAAGATTCTGAGTGTTACGACGATGCTCTCCACTGGTTCTTAAATCAAGTTAGAAGTAAAGGCCAGCATGCGATGGGGATGGAGACCTATAAGCATCTTTTCTTGGAGAAGATGCCCCAGCTAAAGCCTGAAACAATTAGCATGACTATCTTAAACCTGTTCCAGCATCTTTGCAATTTGGCTCGGTTGGCTACCAGTGCCTATGACTGTGGTTCCAACTCTGAGCTGTGTGGTATGGACCAGTTCTGGGGCATTACTTTAAGGGCACAGTCGGGTGATGTCAGTCTGGCAGCTATCCAGTATATTAACTCCTATTATATTAATGTTAAAATGGGTTTGAAGAAGGAGCAGGAGTTTATTAGTAAGTGTATGGAGAGTCTTATGATCGCTTCTAGCAGTCTTGAACAAGAATCCCACTCAAGCTTCACTGTTATAGAAAGAGGACTACTAATGCTGAAGACCCATCTAGAAGCATTTCAAAGAAGATTTGCGTATCATCTGAGACAGTGGCAAATTGAAGGAACTGGTATTAGTAGTCATTTGAAAGCACTGAGTGACAAGCAGTCCCTGCCACTGAGGATGGTTTGCCAGCCAGCTGGACTCCCTGACAAGATGACTATTGAAATGTATCCTAGTGACCAGGTAGCAGATCTTAGGGCTGAAGTAACTCATTGATATGAAAATTTACAGAAAGAACAAATAAACCAACAAGCTCAGCTTCAGGAGTTTGGTCAAAGCAGCCGAAAAGGAGACTTTCCTGGAGGCCTCATGGGACCCGTGAGGATGATTTCTTCTGGACATGAATTAACGACAGATTACGATGAAAAAACTCTTCATGAACTTGGTTTTAAGGATATGCAGATGGTGTTTGTGTCACTAGGTGCTCCCAGAAGAGAACGGAAAGGAGAGGGTGTCCAGCTGCCGGTGTCCTGCCTCCCACCCCCAAAGAAGGACAACATTCCAATGCTTTTGCTGCTGCAGGAACCTCACCTCACTACCCTCTTTGACTTACTAGAGATGCTCGCATCCTTTAAACCACCATCAGGGAAAATGGCAGTAGGAGATAGTGAGAGTTTACGATGTGAAGAACTCCATCTTCATGCAGAAAATCTCTCCAGGCATGTCTGGGAGCTGCTGATGCTTCTGCCTACGTGTCCTAACATGCTGATGGTGTTCCAGAGTATCTCCGATGACAAGAATAATGATGGATTGAATTGGAAAGAACTTCTCAAAGTTAAAAGTGCCCACAAGCTTTTGTATGCCTTGGAAATAATTGAAGCACTGGGAAAGCCTAACAGAAGAATAAGAAGAGAGTCGACAGAAAGTTACAGTGATCTTTATCCAGATTCAGATGATTCAAGAAAAAAAAAGAGTTGCAAACAGCTTGATGGCACATAACAACAATAACAAAGAAAAAGATCACTGGGAAAATAAAAATCTTTAGAGTGTATTTCTCTGCAGTGAGCAGTTCTGCACTTTTGTCATTATTCTCTGTCTCACTATTTCCAAAGCTGAATTACTTTGCCATGTTGTAATTTACAGACTAAGGAAGTAATTGTTGTTGGAGTATGAACTTTGTAAAGAATGATATCGATCCCAGAACATGTGTGAACAAGTCTCCTTACATAATGGATTGGGAACACCAATGGAAGGAGTCAATTAAACCTGTACTGTTTGGAGAAACAAAGTCCCTACATGATGCAAACCACTAACACAGTCATTTGCTAATCAAATGGTTGGAAGTTCTCAGCTGCACAGGGAAACCTCAAAAGAAAGGCTTTCATGGCCTATTTCTATAACATTTTTTTCTTGTCATCAAGTTGGAACTGACTCATATCTGACCCTCCAGCTGGTTTCTGAGGCTGTAAATTGCATAGGAGGAAACTTGGCATCTTCCTTCTGCAGGGTGGTAAATTAGAATCACTGTCGGGTTAGTACAACGTCCTATAGATTACACCATCATTGAAAATCCAGTTGTACTCTGCCCCACGGGGTCATCATGAGTCAGAGTTGATTTGGTGGCAACTAGAGGTGGTGGTAGTGGAGTGGGGAAAGCATTTCTCAGATTAACTAATTTGGAACTGGGAAATGGTTTTGCTTTTGTTTTGTTTCACGTATACCTGTACATAACTAGGCTGTCATTTGTAAGAGTTCTACTTATGTACTTTTCTCTCCAAAGAGTCTCACATAAATCTAGCATTACCAGTAACTTAATAAATACTTGGTGCTTCTAATTACATCAAATTCCAAAGAGGAAGCTTAAAGGGTAGGCATTTTGTGATAGGTATGCATTCTACTTTCAAGTATAATGACTAGAATACACGTTCCAAAAGGGTGTTTATCAAACACCAAAATGCCTTTGAGAAATGATTGTGTCAGTTACTCGTTGTCGTCTGCTTTCTTCAAAGATGCTTCTAACCTTCTGTTTAGGAAAAAATATCCTGTCTTATGTTGTGTATGCACAAGGGCCTTTTCTCATGAGTCCCTAATCTTAGCAACAGCTCCATTTCCAAACTTTCCAAGAGAAGTATGTCGCTTTGGGTTACAGACACTGGAAAGGCAACAGACCCAATCAACCAGAACTCAGTAGAGATCAGAATGGGCACTGTCTCCTTCAGTCTCTGGAGAGGTGCGCAATGTTTTTTCTATGAGTGTAGACAGAGATGAAATCCATGGCTAAATAGGTTATTTGGTCCTTATGAGAAATAAGTTCTTGTATCTATTCATTATGAATGCTCTGCAGATGAATAAGTAGTAGGGGGAAAGTCAACCTATTGCTTCCTTTTTGTCCCAAACTGGTGGTTTTCAACAGGACAGAAGTAAATCTGTGTCCATTAAGATCACAGCCTTGAAAATTCTGTAGGGAAGGAAGTTCTATTCATCCCATAGAATTGCTAGGAATTGTAATCAACTCAATAATAAATTTTAGCTTGAGAAGCTTTTTGTTTAGGTTTTTTAGTTCCTCTTTAAATTACTTTATGCTGGAGGATGAGCAAAGCCATCATTGTCCTCTGCTGTCCTACTTGTGTATGACAAATTATTATGATTGCATAACTTGTTTATAATTCTCAAAGTATTTACGTAACGCTTGATCCCAGAAAGCATAATATATTAATATTTCATTTCACTCAGTACTCTGAGGAAAAACTAACAAGGAGGCACGCAACATAACTCAATTTTCTTCAACAGTTAAGTTTATCTCCTTAAGCTCCCAAACTTGAAAAAAAACCCACGTAAACAGCTTGAATAAAAATGATCCTGAAAGTGTGAGAGTTGTTGCTAGGTGCCACCAAGTCACTTGTGACTCATAGCAATCCTGTGTACAAGAGAACAAAATGCTGCCCAGTCCTTCCCATCCTCGTAATTGAAGCTGCACGTGCGTGCCCTGTTGAAGCCACTATCAGTCCTCTTGAGAAATCCCCCCCTTTTCACTGACTGTCCTGTTCTTGTAACTTGCCCAGAGTATGTGAGACAAAGTCTCCATACCCTTGCCTCCAGGGAGCAGCTAGGCTCCCCTTCTTTCAAAGCATTCTTCATCAACAATACAAGTCAAAGCCATTAGTTCTTCAGTCTTTCTTATTCATGGCCCAACTTTGGTGTATATGAAGCAATTGAAAATACTATGGTTTGGATCAGGTATACTTCAGTCTTAAAATCAACATCATTTTGCACGTTAGGGAAGAACTTGGCAGCAGATTTTCCGAGTGTAACAGGTCATTTGATATCTTAACTGCTGCTTCCATGGATGTTGATTGTAGATCCAAATAAAATGAAATCTTTGACAACTTCAATCTTTTCTCCATGTATCATGATGTTTCTTATTGATAAGGGAGTCGATTTCCTTACGTGAAGCATAAACTATACCGAAGACTGTATTGTCTTTGATTTTCATCAGAAACAGTTTTGCTTTAAGCAATGTGTCAACTTCAAATTTCAGGGTGTTAGTGAGTTTCTTCCAATCCTAATGCCACAGTCTTTTAGTCAAGTCTAAATTATTTGGTCAGTATATAGGTTGAATAAATCTAGTGAGAAGATACAGACTGATGTCCTCATTCTTGATTGTGAGCCATTTGATACTCCCTTATTCTATTGGAATGGCTGCCTTTTGGTCTATATACATCTTCCACATAAGAACAAGTAAATGTTCTGGTATTCCCATTCCTTTTATGTTATCCCATATTTGTCATGACTCAACAATCAAATATTTTTGCATAATCAAAAAAATACAAGTGAATACCTTTTTAATATTGTGTGCTTTCAGCCAAATACATCTGATGTCAGCAATGACAATTTTCTTTCCATATTTTCTTTCAAATACAGCTTGAATTTCTGGTAATTGCATGTCAATGCATTGTTGCAACAATTTTTTTTATTATTTTCAGTTCATTTTTGTGTGTTCTTTATATTAATGGTATTAGATAATTTCCACATTCTGTTGGATCAATTTCTTTAAGATGGGCACAAATACACCTCTATTCCAGTTGGTTAGCCAGGTTAGCCATCTTGCAAATTTCTCAACAACTACACATGTCCAGGATTGCATCTGTTTGTTGAAATACATCAGCTGATATTCTGTCAATGCTGTTTTACATCAATTATTTTCTGTTCAATGTGGACTTCTTCTTTCAGTGTCATTTATTGTTGATAATATGCTACTACTTGAAACGGCTGAGTATTGACCAAGTTTTTGCCATCAATAACTGAATAGTCTTTCCATCTTCTTTTGATGCTTCCTGTGTCATTCCATATTTTTCTAATGGAACTCCTCAGTACTGCAACTCAGGCTTGATTTTTTTTCTTTAATTCCATCAGTTTGAGAAATTTCCAACATATATATCCTCTTTGGTTTTCTTTTCTTTCCTTTTTGTTTTTTCATACTAGACAACTCATTTTAATGCAATCTTGTTTACAATCAGTGAATCCCACCATTGCACTACAATCCCCTGGTGATAAGAGTGCTTTACGTTAAACATATGAAACTTAATTACTGAAGGCTTTATGGAAGAAGGTACACATCACAGTGTGTGTTTATGAATTTTTCACAAAGTAAACACAGCATATAATGTTACCCAGACAAAGAAACAGTATTAATAGCTTTCTGAAAAGCCATCTCATGTGCCAACCTAGTTATTTTTAAATTTTTTTAATTGAGATTTTAATGAAAGTTTATAGAGAACTTGGATTTCATTGCTGCACATTTTCCTCCCTGCCTCCAGCCCCCAGTTCACTTTTCTCTTTGAAAAGAAAAATTCTTTCATTGTTATGCAATTACCCCCCCCCCGTCCACATTATTATGCCGTTTTTATTCTGGAGTGTTGTCATCCAAATAATACCTAATCATATATTCCCTTTAAGCAGTTCTTTCCCTCATCTGTTTCAATTCAGTGTACATTATTTATCCCCTCTTTTCGTAGCTTCCCCTCAACCTCAATGTCAGTCCTATTTTATAACAATGGCATTATGCAGTATTTGTCCTTTTGTGACTGAGATAGTTCACTCAGCATAATGTCCTCCAGGATCACCCTTTTAGTTAGGTTTTCTAACTCTGTCTTTGCATATTTCATTATAACACTTTATCTTCCCTCAAACCATCCTTTGACATCTTCTTCTAAACACTCTTATTCTTTATTTCTTCCTTTTATTTTAGCTTCTTTTTGTTCTAGAGAAAATTCTAGAATCTTTTCTAACATCTTTTGATGTTTTACTTCTTTTCTGTGTCTTTAATGACCTTTTATTTCTTCATGTATGTGTTCTAGATGTCATCTTATGATTACTTTTATCTTCAGTCATTAGTTTCCAATGTGTAAAATCTGTTCCTAAAATGTTCTCTTCTTCTGTTTCCGGTAAAATTCTCCTACAGTGGTGGAATAAGACATGGCTGCCGCTGACACTCTACTAAGAATTGAAATATGGCATCTGGACAAGGTCCTGGCCCTCTTGGGTAGGGCTGCAAAGGCCCTACTCCATCCTCCACATCAGAGGAACAGGTAGCCCTGGACACAATGGAAGTTTTCTGAAACTACGTCTATTACTGCCACAAGCAGGAGCTGGAGGCTGAAGGGGCTGCCACCCCTGCTGACCCAGAGATGGTCTCCTTGTCCCATGAACCTAGCAGTGTCATGGGGCAAGTGGGCCAGCAGCTCGCCATCACTGGGGACGACATCGATCAGCGCTATGACGCAGAGTTCCAGAACATGTTGCAGAACATGCAGCCAACATGACAGAACATTTAACAATTATTCATCAAGATTGCCTCGAGTCTGTTTGAAAGCGGCATCAACTGGGGCCGTGTGGTGGCTCTCCTGGGCTTTGGCTATCACCAGGCCCTGAAAGTCTACCAGCACAGCCTGACAGGCTTCCTGGGCCAGGTGACCCGCTTAGTCACCAACTTCATGCTACATCACTACATTGCTCAGAGGGGCGACTGGGTGGCAGCACTGAACTTGGGCAATGGTCCCATCCTGAATGCGGTGATAGTTCTGGCTGTGGTTCTCTTGGGCCAGTTTGTGGTATGGAAATTTTGAGGTCCCAGTTGAGACTCCTGCCTGGATTTCAAGCCTTCTCCCCTCCACTTTCTTTCCCTCCCCTGCAGGAGTCAAGAGAACAGAAGCTCTAGCAAGAGGACACTTCAGTTTGGACCAGAGTTCACTTTAACTGTGATCAGTCAGGTTGCAGGGAGGCCTCAACATTGCATGGTACTAATGAGATCCTTTTCTGGGCCCCATTTTGTCTGAAAGGGGGATGCTGCCTCCTCTCTCAGCTCTTTGGTATTCCCTCAGCTGTGTCTGCTGGGCACTGGGAAGAATGATAGCATGGAGAGACAGTCTGGGAGCCACTTTTCCTCACTAGGAAGTTTTTAATGGTTTTAGCTTTTTAAATACATGAGCACCACGACAAGATAAAGGAAAACAATCCAATTTAAAAAATGGGCACAGGATATGCACAGACACTTCACCAAAGAAGACATTCAGATGGCAAACAAACACATGAAGAAATGTTCAAAATCCCTCGCTCTAAGAGAGTTGCAAATCAAAACAACTACGAGATATCATCTCACCCCAGTAAAAATAGTAAAATGTAACAGAACAATAAACATCAAAGGCTAACAAAGTTGCAGAGAACCTGGAACCCTTATTCACTGTTGGTGAGAGTGTAAAATGGTGCAACCACTATGGAAGGCTGTATGGAACTTTCTCAGAAAGTTGCAAATAGAAATACCATTTGACCCAGCTATTCCATTATACCGTGAAGAAACCATAACCCCCACCCAAGCAGATATATGCACACCCATGTTTATCATGTCTTTGTTCACTATAGCAAAGAGTTGGAAACAACCTAAGTGCCCATCAACAAACGAATGGATAGAGAAGCTCTGGTATATTCACACAATGGAATACTATGCTGCGTTGAAAAATGAGGAATTCATGAAACAGCATTCAAAATGGGTGACCCTGGAGGACATTATGCTGAGTGAAATATCTCAGTCACAAAATGACAAATATTGCATAATATCACTATAAAATGGGACTGACATTGGGTTGGGGGAGACTAAGAAAGATGGAATAAATTATGTATACTGCATTGAAACAGAGGAGGGAGAGAACTGTTTAAAAGGGATATATGATTAGGTATTATTGTCATGACAGGAGTCCAAAACAAAGGCTGCATAGTGGAGTGGACTTGGGGGGGGGGTTGTATAACAATGAAATAATTTTTTTTTATTTTTTTTTTTACTTTTCAAAGAGAAGAGAGAACTGGAGGCGGGGAGGTTGGTCAGGGAGAAAAGTACAACAATGAATCTCTGTAAACTTTCATTAAAATTAATAACAATAATGATAAAGAAATAAAAATAATTGGTGATTGGAATGCAAGAGTGCTGAACAAGGAAGAGAGACCAGTAGTCAGAAAATACAGTTTGGTGACAGAAATGAGGTTGAAGATAGAATGAAAAGATTTTTTTACACTCAATGGCTTGTTTTTGTAATTGTTATTATATGTCATTGACCCTATGTACCTTAGCTCTGGAACCTGCCCTATTCTGAGCCAGTCTCATCATTTCTGATAGACCTAATCCCATTTTTCCAGTCACTGAATCAATTCAACTCATCCTGGGTCATCCTCTCCTCCTACACTGTCCCTCCACCCTTCTAAACACGATGTCCCTCTCCAAGTACTGGTCCCTCCTGGCCATGTGCCCAAAGTCTGTGAGACAAAGCTTCAAAATCTTTGCTTCCAGAAAGCAGCCTGGTTTCACCCTCTCCAGAACAAGCCTGTTTGTTCTCCTAGCACTCCATGTTATGTTCAACACTCTCCTCCAGTACCACAACAAAAATACATCTATCCTTTTTCTAGCATCCTTAGTCATTGTCAAGCTCTCTGGCAAGTAATGACACATGGCAAATAATTGTGAAGACCATCGCCTGGATCATGCACACCTTAGTCTTTAGGTTGATATCATTGCTCTTCAGTACTCTAAAGAAGTCCCTGACAATAGGCTTTTCCTGTGCAATTTGTCTTTTGATTTCCTGACTGCTGGTGCCAAGATTGTTGATTATGGAACCAAACAAGGTGAAATTATTAATGATCTCAATCTTTTCTCCATCTATCATGAAGCTGCCAATAGGCCCAGTGTTGAGAATCTTTGTTTTCTTGATGTTGAGCTTGAGTCCTTGACCTTCTGCAGCAAACGCCTCATGTCCTCCTCAGTCTGCATATTGTAGGTTGTTAATGAGTCTTCCTCCAATCCTGATGCCACATTCCTCTTATAAAACCCAGTCTCCTAAATGATCTGTTCTGCATGTACATTGAAAGGTACAGAGATAGGATGCATCCCTGCTGCACATTTCCTGATCCTGAACCATGTAGCGTTTCACTTCTCTGTTCTGACTACTGCCTCCTGGTCCAAGTACAGGTTTCACAGAGTACAATTAAGTGTTCTGGGATCTCCATTCTTCTCAAAGTTAGCCACAATTTTTTGTGATCCACAGTCAAATTCCTTTGCATAGTCAATGAAACACAGAGAGACATTCCTCTGGTACTCTCTTCTTTCAGCCAAGATCCATCAGCATTGGCTATGATGTCCCTAGTGCCAGGGCCTCTTCTAAACCCAGCCTACACATGTGGCAGTTCTCTGCTAGTATATTCCTCCAGTCGTTTTTGGATTATCTTCAACAGGATCTTGCTCTGGTGATATTTTTCGATAGTTTCTACACTCTTTTCACTGTAAATACCTTTTATACAAAAACGCAAACAGTGACTATACACATGGATCTCGCATGATGGAACTGCTCAGGAATAAGTTTTATTACATCTGTGGAAAGAATCATTAGAGCAGCTCAATATCAGCTTTAAAAACCAAGACAGGTGCTGACTGTGAAACAGATCATCAACTACTCAGGTGAAAGTTCAAAGTGAGGCTAAAGAAAATTTAAAAAACCCCACAATAAATAAAATATGATCTTGAGTATAAGCCACCTAAATTTAAAAACCATTTCAAGAACAGGTTTTAAGCACTGAATACTAGTGAACAAAGATACTATCTCCCTGAAAAATTCAAAAGGTCATTACAAATACAGAAAAGAAAGAAAAGATGAAAATGGATGCCAGAAATTACTCTGAATATTGCATTAAAATGCCAAGAACTCAAAAAAAGGGAAGAAATAAGGAAATTAAAGAGTTGAACAGAAGGACAGCTCATGAAGACAAAACAAAGAACTATAATGACATGTGCAAAGAGCTGGAGTCAGAAAATAAAAAAGGAAATACTTGCTAGACATTTCTCAAGCTGAAGGAATTGAAGGGCAAATTTAAGTCTCGAGTTGGAATACTGAAAGATTCTATAAGGCAGAATTGTAAATTATCCAAGAAGCATCAAAAGAAGATAGAAGGAATTCATGGAGTCACTGTGCTAAAAAGAATTGGCTAACACAGAACCAGTTCAGGAAGTAGCATATAATCAAGAGCCAATGGTAATAAAGGGAGAAGTTCAAGCTGCTTTGAAGGAATTGGCAAGATGTAAGGCCCCAGGAATTGACAGAATACTAATTAACATATTTCAACACACATATGCAGCACTGGACACTCCCCAGGTTGTATCAAGAAATCTGGAGGACAACTACCTGAATTGACTGTAGATTCATAGTTACTACCATTCCCAAAAGAGAAGAATCCAAAAGAATATGCAAGTTGTCAGGTATGTGGTCGACAGAAATAATTACTGTTTTGATTAAAGACTGGCTAAAGGCTGAGCAAATTATTCAAGGAACTGGACTCTATGAAGGAAAATGTGGCATCAGGATGGAGGAAGACTCATCAATAATATTTGTTATGCAGATGACACAATATTGCTTGCTGAAAGTGAGGATAGCTTAAAGCATTTGCTTCAGAAGATCTACGAATACAGCCTTTAATAGGAATTGCAATTCAATGTCAAGGAAGCAAAAGTCCTCACCATTGGACCAACAAGCAACATCAGGAAGGATGGAGAAAGATTTGAGACTGCCAATGACTTCTTCTTACTGAGATCCACAATCAATATACTTGGTATCAGCAGTTAGGAGATCAGGAAATGTATTGCACCTGGAAAGTCTGTAGTCAGGGACGTCTCCAAATTATTGAGGATTAATGACGTCAGTTTGAGTACTAAAGTACACCTGATTCAAGCCACGATCTTTTCAGTCACTTGCTATGCATCTGAGAGCTGGACAATGAACAAGGATGACAGAAAAAGAATTAATGCCTTTGAACTGTGGTGTTGGAGAAGAGTACTAAAGATCTCATGGACTACCAAAAGAACAAGAACATATGTCTTGGAGAAGGTCATCCTTGGAGGCAAAAATTATGAAGCTTTGTCTCACATACTTTGGACATGTTGCTAGGCAAGTTTAGTCTTTGGAGAGGGACTTCATACTTAGAAAAGAATGTGACAATGAAAGAGATGAAGACACTTAACCAGGTAGGTTGTCATGGTGACAGTGGCAGTGGACTTGAGTGTGTCAGAGATTGGGAGGATGGCATGAAATAGGACAGTGTTCAGGTTGGTTGTTCATGGGGTCACTATGAGTTGCACTTGAGTGGACAGCAGCTAACAACAATAAAAGGTAAAGAGGTCTACTTTTGTCACCTTTAGTCTTAAAACTGACATCCCAGACATCTAGTAATAATGTAGATGGATAGTCAAGTCCCCACCCTTCTGCCTTTGGGTCTTGAAGCAGACATCCAGCAATGAAGTAGACAGTTAAGTCTTCACAAGCACTAAAGATCCAGTTGAGCTACTGTTTGTGCCATAATACCCCCATATGGGGCCTCATACCGCCACGCCTCCATAGGCCTTAGCTAGGACCACAGAAGGCTGTCCTGTGCCATGAGATTCATATGCCTCATTGTCTTTATGATTTAATGCTAGAGAAGCAACATCTATATATCCGTTCATTGAATTGGAGGGATGATTCGCCTATTTCCAGGAGAGGCTATACATTGGAAAAGGCTATCATGATTGAAAAGGTGGAAAGTCATTGAAAGAAAGGAAGTCTCATTAAGATGGATTAATACAGTGACTACAGCGATGGGCTCAAGTTATCAGAGACGATGAGAAGGATGACACAGGATTCAGATCTGTCATTCACAGGGTCACTAAGAGTTGTACTCAACTCTATGGCACATAATGACAATTACTTTATAGCTTAGGTATACATATGCTTGCTTGTTTACTGTTTGCTCTTAATAGTTTAGCATTTGTCTGTCAGTTTCTTGTACTAGGGTACCTTGTGGGGTTGCTGTGATGCTGAAGGCTATGCCACTGGTGTGTCAAATGCCAGAAGGGCCACCCATAATGAACAGGTTTCAGCAGAGCTCCAAGATTAAAACAGACTAGGAAGCAGGGTTGGTCATCTACTGAAATAAGGGGCTTGTGAAAACCCTGTGAATAATAGAGGAATTTAGAATTAGAGATAAAGTCCAGAGTGGAAGCCAGTACACATGAAGACAAACAGTTAATAACAGAAATGTGGAGTCTATAAAGTACGAATATAGGAAAGCTGGAAGTTGTCACAACGAAGCAGAACTCATGAAGTGAGTTTCTAGGCATTGTAAACTGAGATGCACTGCCATGGATCACTTTAAATCAACCAGGTGATGATCTATTATGCATGGAAGAAAAACTGAGGAAGAATGGTATTGCATTCATAGTGAAAAAGGCCATTTTAAGAGCTATCTAGGGAGTTGTGGTGGCCTAGTGGTAAAATACTGCACTGCAATCCCAAAGGCACGTGATTCAAATCCACCAGCTGCTCTGCTAAGAGAAAGAAGGGCAATCTCCACCCATATGATTTACTGCCTCTGAAAACCTGCTGGAGGGTCAGCTATGAGTCACCTCTGACTTAGTGTCACACAACAACAACATCCTAAAGTACAAAACTGTGAGTGATAGTACTATCCACTGTTGTTGTTGTTGTTATGTGCCGTCGAGTCGCCTGCGACTCATAGCGACCCTATGTACAACAGCCCTAAACTCCGCTCTGTCCTGTGCCAATCGCACTGTCTCTGACACTCCCATCCCAATTATCCCAGTCACTGAATCAATCCACCTCATAGAGGGCCTTCCTCTCCTGTGCTGTCCCTCCACCCTCCCAAGCATGATGTCCCTCTCTAAGGACCAGTCTCTCCTCACAACATGTCCAAAATAAGTTAGACAGAGCCTCAGAATCCTTGCCTCCAAGGAGCCACCCGGTTTAACCCTTTCCAGGACAAATCTGTTTGTTTTCCTAGCAGTCCATGGTATTCTCAATACTCTTCTCCAGCACCACAGCTCAAAGGCATCAATTCTCCTTCTATCCTCCTTGGTCATTGTCCAACTCTCTGATGCATAACAAGTGATTGCAAAAACAATGGCCTGTATAGACGCACCTTAGTCTCCAGAGAGACACCATTGCTCTTCAGCACGCATACAAAGAATACCTGGTAATATGACACTTTCCAAATGACTGGAACAACACATCAACAGAGAACTACCTGAAGTGCAGACTGGTTTTAGAAGAGGCCGTGGCACTAGGGATATTATAGCTAATGTCAGAGGGATCTTGGCTGAATGCAGAGAGTACCAGAGGAATGTCTATCTGTGCTTCATTGACTAAGTAAAGGCATTTGACTGTGTGGATCACAAAAGCTGTGGCTGACTCTGAGAAGAATGGGAATCCCAGAATACTTGATTGTGCTTATGTGAAACCTATACTTGGACTAGGAGGCAATTGTCAGAACAGAGCACAGAAACACTGCATGGTTCAAAATTAGGAAGGGTGTGCATCAAGGATGTGTCCTAACTCTATATCTTTTCAATCTATATGTAGAACAGATTCTCTGCGAGGCTGGGCTCTATGAGGAGAAGTGTGGCATCAGGATTGGAGGTAGATCATCAACAATCTGTTTTATGTAGATGACACACCCTGCTTGCTGAAACTAAGGAGGTCCTGAAGCACTTGCTGCAGAAGGTCAAGGACTGCAGTCTTCAATATGAAGTTAAACATCAAGAAAACAAAGGTTCTCACCACTGAGCTGATTGGCAGCATCATGATAGATGGTGAAGAGATTGAGACTGTTGACAGCTTCAATTTGGTTGGCTCTACAATCAACACTTTTGGCACTAGCAGCCAGGAAATGAAAAGATTAATTGCATTGGGAAAGTCTACTATCAGAGACTTCTCCAATGTACTGAAGAGCAACAATGTCAGTCTGGATACTAAGGTGCACCTAATCCAGGCCATGGTTTTTGTGATTATTTGATATGCATCAGAGATCTGGACAGTGACTAGGAATGATAGAAGGAGAGTTGATGCCTTTGAATTGTGGTGCTGGAGAAGCGTACTGAATATACTATGGACTGCTAGAACAAACAAGTTCATCCTGTAGAGGGTGAGACCAGGCTGCTCCTTGGAGGCAAGTATTCTGAAGCTTTGTCTCACATACTTTGGACATGTTGCAAGGTGGGATGGAGGGTAGAGGGACAGCACAGGAGCGGAAGGCCCTCAATGAGATGGATTGATTCCATTACTGGGGCAATTGGAATAGGTGTGTCAGAGACAATAAGATTGGCAAGGGATAGAGCAGTGTTTAGAGCTGTTGTATATAGGGTCACTATGAGTTGCAGGTGACTCAGCGGCACATAACAACAACAACATACATTAACAACCAAAGCCAAAGAGGAAAAAATAGAGGATTTCTACCAACTTTTGTAGCCTGCAATTGATCAAACATGCAATCAAAAAGAATTAATAATGATTGGTGACTGGAATGACAAAGTTGGAAACAATGAAGAAAGAATGGAAGTCAAAAAGTATGGTCTTGTTGACAGAAATTAGGTTAGATATCCAATGATTTACATTCAGTAATTTATTCAACACAAATACAAAAGGCATCTTTATACACAAACCTCACTTCTAGGACTGCACAGGAATAAGATTGACTACATCTGTGAAAAGGATTATTTAAGAAGCTCAATATCAGCAGGCAAAACCAGGCCAGATATTACTGCAAAACAGGAAATCAATTGTCAAATTGAAGCTGAAGAAAATAAAACAAATTCCCAAGAAGTACATATGACCTTTAGTCTATCCCACCTGAATTTAAAAGTCATCTCCAGAGTAAGTATGTGGCACTAAACACTGATGATAGAAGACCATATGAGTTATGGGATGATATTAAAACTATCATCCCTAAAGAGAGCAAAAGGACAAAGACAGAAGAGGAAGAAAAGACCAAATGGATGTCAGAAAAGACTCTGACAATTGCATTAGAACATTGAAAAGCAAAAACAAAGGGAAGAAATGCAAAAGTAAAGAGCTGAGCAGAAGATTTCAGAGGGAAGCTAGAGAAGACAACCCAAAGTATTATGCCAAGATGAGAAAGAGCTAGATTTGAAGAATAAAAAGGGAAGAATTTTCTCATAATTTCTAAAGCTGAAAGAACTGTAAAACAAATTCATGGAAGAATTTTCTCATAATTTCTCAAGCTGAAAGAACTGTAAAACAAATTCATGCCTCAAGTTACAATATTCAAGGATACTTTGGGGCAAAATTCTGAAGGGTCTAGGAAGCATCAAAGGGAATTAGAAGGAATACAGAACCACTGCACCAAAATAATTGGTTGACAGTGAAAAATTTCAGGAGTACCATTTAAATAAGAATCAATAGTAATGAAGGAATATGTTCAAGCTGTACTCAGGACATTGGCAAAAATAATAAATCTCCAGTAATCAATGGAATACAAATTGATATATTTCAACTAACATATTCAACCCTGGATGTGCTCGCCAATCTGTGCCAGGAAATTTGGAGGAGAGCTGCTTGGCCAACTGACTGGAAGAGATCCGTATTTGCTCCCATTCCCATGAAAGGTGATGCAATAGAATGTGTAAATTATCGAACAATATCATTTGCATGCAAAATATTGCTGAAAATAATCCAAAAATGGCTAAAACAGTACATTTACAGCGAACTGCAAGACGTTTAAATTGGTTTTAGAAGAAGCCATGGCACCAGAGATATCATTGTTGATATCAAGCGGACCCTGACCAAAAGCAGAGAATACCAGAGGAATGTCTATTTGTGTTTTATTGACTATGCAAAGGCGTTTGACTGTGTGTGAATGATAACAAACTATGTCTAATGGTGAGAAGAATGGGAATCTCAGAACACTAAATTATGCTCATACAAAACCTATACCTAGACCAAGAAGCTCTTCAAACACAGAAAGGGAACACTACACAGTTTAAACTCAGGAAATGTATGTGTCAGGATTGTATATTTTCTCCATACTTATTCAATGTGTAAGCTGAGCAAATAAATCAAGAAGCCAGATTCAATGAAGAAGAATGTGACATCAAGGTCATAGGAAGATTTATCAAGAACCAGTATTATGCAGATTATACAACTTTGCTTGCTGAAAGAGAGGAAGCAGGGAATGCTTGCTAAAGAAGATCACTATGGATTGCATCTCAACATCAAGAAGACAAAACTCTTCATCACTGAACTGATAAACAATTTAATGATAAATGGAGAAAATTTTGAAATTGTCAATGATTTCTTCTTATTTGATCCACAGTCAACACATTTGTTACCAGCAGTCAGGAGAAAAGGAGATATATATAACTTGGGAAAAGTCTGCTGTCAAGGATCTTTCTACATTACTGAGGAGCAATGCTAGTTTAAAGACTCAGGTGCACCTGTCAGGCCACAGTCTTTTCAATCACTTTCTATACATCTAAGACTTGGACAATGAACAAAGATAACAGAAGAAAAATATGATGCCTTTGAGTTGTGGTGTTGGAGAAAAGTATTGAATATCTCATAGACTGCCAAAAGAACAAACAGAAAAGTCTTAGAAAAAAGTATGCTCAAAGAGCCCATTGGAGGTAAAGATGGTGAAACTTCATCTCATGTACTTTGGGTATCTTGCTAGGAGAGCCTATGTCTCTTGGAAAGAGACATCATGCTTGAAAAGGTGGAGAGTCAGCAAAAGAGAAGACCCTCAACAAGATAGATTGACATAGTAACTACCATAATGGGTTCAAATGTGTCAGAGGTAATGAAGATGGCACATGATAGAGCAGGGTTCCAATCTGCTGTTCATTGGATCGCTATGGTTAGTACTCAACTTGATGGCATGTTACAACAACAACAGCTGGAGTAAGACATGGCCCAAATTGTCGCCCTTAGTTCCACTGGCTATAGTCCCTATACCCTGGCTCTCTGATAAAAGAAGATTGCTGTAGGAACTGTGGGGGTTCTCCCTTCTCACTTATTTGGGATAGCCTGCTAACCTGAACCAGCTGGCTTAACCCTGCCTGATATCATCAGCAGCTGTGTGAGCTTCATAAGGACTTTCTATCAAATTGACGAGCCCCCCTAAAATGAAACAAACAAAGTTACACTGGGAGATTGGGGCCTAGGAGAAGCAGGAGGAAAAATTAATGTTGAAAATGATGGAGTGGTTTAACAGAATGAACTTCGGGGACATATTTTTACTTCTGCCTTTCTGTGGTTAATTTGGTATTGATTTTTGTGATGTTTATAATTATAAAACAACAACAACAACAAACCCACAAGCCAAAAACAAACCACACTAACAACTCAAAGTCAGACAGTTCAAATCCACCAGCTGCTCCACAGGAGAAAGACAATCTCCTCTCAGGTGATTTATCACCTCTGAAAATGCTCTGAAGTGTCAGCTGTGAGCTGGTTCTGACTCTATGGCAATGGAAGAAAAGAAGAAATAGATCAAATGTCTTTAAAATATTTAACTTTCACCACAATATCCCTTTATTCTTTCAACAGATATTTCAATGCTTACAATATTCCAGTCATTGGGTCCCTGAATGTATGTTGAACAACAAAGGCAGCTCCCTGCTTATGAAGCTTACATCCTAGTAGAGAGAGAGAAGAGAAAAAAAGAAAAGCATAAAGCCCAACTTAGTGACAAATCCTAGGAAATTCCAACTTGCAGGAAATTCTGGGATTCTACTAAAATCAAGAAAAGTAGAACACAGATGATGAGACAGACTCAAGACCAGAAATGCAGTTACTGAGATTTGTCCTCAGGACAAGTGGCTCTGGTAGATGCAGCCAGCTTCTCACAATACCCAGCCTCCCACTGGTGCTTGACATTCCTGAGTAGAACTAGATTGATAAATAAAGCAAGCCACCCAGAAGAGAGTCGGAAGAAAGGCCAGCGAATCTATTCATAAGAAATCATCCACTGGAAATGCTGAGGAGCACAGTCCTATCCTGCCACGCATGGACTCACCAAGAGTTGACACCACAGCAAGAGGTCACTCACCTTTAACCACAGAGTCCCAATTTAAAAACTAACCAAAAAACCGTCTCTGCCATTCCCAGATTTCCTAACGATCAGGGCAATCATGTGAGATGTCCTGGAAGTCATTGGGTAGAGCTTCCAGAATTGCTTCTTTTTCTGAAAAAATAAAGTGAGGCTTTTTAAAAGTGAGCCTGTCTCAAGTCAATCACATATAATAAGACTTCAGAGACAACTGGGAAAGAATTGAATTTCAAAAGAGATAAATTAATGACTAACGGGGAATGCAATTTTGGCTTAGATATTGCTCTGGAAATACATGCCCTATGCTTCTATCACTTTTTTAGCTGTAAAGCTTGAAATGAAATTGTTCAAGGTTTGGTGGAAATTGCTTGAGGGAAGATGTCTGTTGAGGGAGGAGTGTTATATAATCTACAGTTGCTGTAATTCTGTGCGTGTACGTGAAGAAAAACTGGATGACACATAATAGATAGCAGCAAAACAAGGCAGAAAGAACCTGAATTAACCAGATCTATTGCTCTGGCTCCCAGTCAACAGGATTATAGATGTCACAGAGCTAATTGAAGAACTGTTCCTGCTCCAATTAGCTATGTAGTCTAGGAAATCTCATAATCCAGCGAATCCTAGTGTCCTCAGCAATTAGAATATTGCACTGGATCATCCCTAAAGCCTAAGAGGTCTGTCTTTCCTCTTTTTCCCCCTCCACCTTGTTAGCAAGGCACATGACCGCAGGTTCAAGTTTAAAATTCTACTATTACCTTTAAAGACACCCAGATGAAGCAAAGGTTACGCACTCAGCTAAACCAAAAGGCCATTGATTTGAACCCACAAGAGGCTCTTAAAAAAAAAAAAGACGTGGCTGTCTGCTTCTATAAATAACAGTCTCAGAAACCCTAGGGGAAAGCACTACTCTTTTCTATAGGGTCACAATGAATCAAATAGATGTCAACAGTGGGTTACTGCCTCTATAATGAGCGGCTCCAGGAAGGGAGATAATTACAGTTTTAAAGTTTATTGTGTTTCAGCACTTAATACAGATTTTAGAAAGATGAAAGGAAGTCTACAAGTTCTTTGTGTCTAACATATATTTTCTCTGTATAAATATCTTGTAGTTAGTATTGTACAGATAAAGTAATTATTGAGGCTTGTATTTATATATTGTAGTGTTTACAAAGCAATCTTATATCGCATTGCATCTATTTTGAGACCCAAAATTACTTTAAGAAATAACTAGGGCATAAGAATTACTTGCTTTATACAAATGGAAAATGCAGTGAGGCATATTAAGTGACTTGTCCAAGTTAACACAGTGACAGGCAGACCTCAGAACATTCGTTTGGCTCCCAATCATATATTCTTTCATTTATTCTCTCATGCCAGTGGAATGTCTGTAACTCTTGGAGTCTCCCTCATGTCTACACATCTCCTTTCTGTTCCATCCATCTGATACCTCACCTACACTCATAAAAGAAAAGCTGTAACAGACCCTCCTCCACCTGCATCATTGTAAACTCAGGGAGCAGCCACCTTTTAGCCTCTGCAGTTGTGAGATTCCCTTTCTTCTTTTAAATTCTAAATGACAAAATAGAATACTAGATAGATTAAAACTCTGCACTTTAAAACAATGGCTAGAAGCATATACCCATCATCCATAACTGGACACCTTCGGAGTAATAAAAGGGCCTTTATAAACACAAAACAATTCATCAGGCTTCTTGCTTTAATATTCCAATATGCATCATAACCCAAACACACTATGAATTTTAAATTCAATCATTGTAAATGCTTTTAAATTCAGAAGACACTAGGTATCAATACTTGTAAGATCAGCAAGTGGTTGTCAAGAAAGAATTTATCCTAATCTAATTTAGTAAAGTTTAACAAGATTTTTTTTTATCCAGTTACCCTGACACTTGTTACTTGTTTTAAAGAATAAAGTCCAATAATGTATACTGTACTGAAACAGATGAGGGAGAAAACTGTTTAAAACGGATATGTGATTAGGTATTTCCGTCATGACAGGAGTCTAGAGCAATGGTTACATGGTGGAGTGGATCTGGGGGAGAGTCTGTAAAACAACGAAAGAATTTTTCTTTTACTTTTCCAAGAGGGTAGTGTTCGGGGTGGGGGGGAGGCTTGGGAGGGGAGAAATGTGCAACAATGAATGAATGGAAAGCCAAAGCCTCTGTAAATTTTTACTGAAATTAATAATAAACTTAATTTTTAAAAAAATTGTTAGAGCAAGGAAGGCAATGGATTTATAACTGCTCATTATAATAACACTATATCGTGACATGGAGGAGGAATAGTGGAACTGTATCCACATTTACAATATTCTTCTTACCAAAACCATTTGTGGAAAATAGGAACTGCATTGGAACACATATCTCTGGATTGGAAATGATGATATTGTCAATATTTCTAGCCTTAAACTTAAAAGATTATATTGTTCAAAATTATTTGTTATACATTTGTTTAAATTTTTCCCTCTTTTAACAACTGGGATCTAGAGGGAAGAGAAAAGACCAGAGAATGGCCAAAATTATTGGGGCAGCTATTGCTGCCAGTTTAGGGCCTGTGTCAGGAAGAGGAAGTCTTACTCAAATACAGTGCCACCCAAAGATAATAAAGGAGGTCAGAATTGCTTCCACTGTGGAAAGCTGGGCCACTTCAGTAGACAGTGTCACAGACTGGTAAGTATATTCGTTTTCTCCTGGACACAAGAGCCTACTATTTGGTCCTAAAAGCCTTCTGATGTCCCAATTCTTCTCACTATTTCTTAGTTGTTGGAATTGATGGAAAACTTCATAAGCCGTTCCTTACTTCACCTCTGCCTTGCATGCAGACTTCTGAGCTGTAAAACAACAAGTGGTAGATGGAATTTGGTCCGGGACTTAAACCTCTAAAAAAAAAGAAAAAATAATAAATTCAAGGCATCAAATGCACTAGGCACCCCACCTGATGTGTATGAGTGTGTGCTCACAGACCCTCACATTTATCATTTGCTCCTCAAATTTATCATTGCTCCTAGCTATGAATCCTTTCTCCAAAGAAAACTATAGAAAGCCAAGTCAATAAACAGATATAGGTGGCTCTACCCTGTGTGAAACCAGAAAGTGGGGAGAGACACGGACCTCACACTCCTTCCCAGATTGCTATGTAGAACTGTTGAGCTCTGCAGGCTTCCTGAAAAATCGTTAGCTATAGGGACACAGTGGCATTACTAAAGATGTTGTTGTTTTGTTGATTGCCTTTGAGTCAGGCACAACTCATAGCAAACCTATGAACTAAAGGTCTGAAGCCTCTCTACAACTATCAACATTTATCAAAGTTCATAGAGTTTCCAGAGGCATGTTATTTAGGAAGTGGATGTCACTCCTGCTTCCAAACCCATCATAGTATATTATGTACCACTTTGTCACCTGCAATGTACAGCAACCCTATGTACAGTAACTCTGAACTCTTCCCTGTCCTGAGCTAGTCTCACTAACTCTGATTCACCAGCTCCCATTGCCCTTGTTACTGTATCAATCCATCTCGTCCAGGATCTTCCTCTCCTTCGTTGTCCCTCCACCCTTCCAAGCGTGATGTCCTTCTCCAAGGACCAATCTCTCCTGGTCATGTGGCCAAAGTAAGTCAGGTGGAGCTTCAAAATCCTAGCCTCAAAGGAGAGACTTGGTTTCACCCTCTCCAAAACAGACCTATTCTTTTTCTTGGCAGTCTATGGTATGTTGAAGACTCTTCTCCAGCACCACAACTCAAAGGAATCTATCTATTCTTCTTTTATCATCCTTAGTCATTGTCCAGATCTCTGAAGCATAACAAGTAATTGAGAAGACCATAGCCTGGATTGCTCTTCAGTGCTCTGGAGAGGTCCATGACAGCAGATTTTCCCAATGCAATTCATTTTTTGATTTCCTGACTACTGGTGTTAAGAGCGTTGATTGTGGATCCAAACAAGCTTTAATTGCTAACAACCTCTATCTCTCCTCCATCTATTATGGTGCTGCCAATTGGCCCAGTGGTGAGAATCTTTATCTTCTTGATATTGAGCTTCAATCCATATTGACCTTTTGAGGCAAGTGCTTCAGATCTTCTTCAGTTTCTGTGAGCAAGGTTGTGTCATATGCATATTACAGGTTGTTAACAAGTATTCCTCCAATCTTGATGTCACACTCCTCCTCATAAAGCCCTGCATCTTGAATGATCAGTTCTACATGCAAATTGAAAATGTATGGGGACAGGATGTATCCCTGATGCAATCTTTTCCTGATTTTTAACCATGCAGTGTTTCCTTGCTCTGTTCTGAGGACTGCTTCATGGCCTAAGCATAGCTTTCGTATAAGCATGATTAAGTGTTCTGAGATTCCCATTTTCCTCAAGGTTAGCCACAATTTATTGTGATCCACACAGTGAAACGCCTTTGCATAGTCAATGAAATGCAGACATTCTTCTGGTACTCTCTGCCAAGATCCATCTGACATTGGCAATAATGTCCCTAGTGCCACGACCTCTTCTAAACCCAGCCTGTATTTCTGGTAATTCTCTGTTAATGCACTGTTCATGTCTTTTCTGGATAATCTTCAGCAGGATATTACTGGTGTGTGATAGTAGTAGTAGTATTTTATAATTTCCACACTCTCTTGGGTCATCTTTTTTTTGAAATGGGAATAAATATGGATCTCTTCCAGTCAGTTGGCCAAATAGTTGTCCTCCAGATTTCTTGCCACAACATGGTGAGCACATGCAGGCCAGCATCTGTTTGCTGAAATATGCCAATTGCTGTTACATCAATTCTGGGGCTTTATATTATGCCAAGTCCTTCAGAGCAGCCTGCACTTGCTCCTTCATCACCATTGCCTCTTGCTCATATGTTGTTTCTTGAAATTCTTCTGTTTCAGCCAGTTCTTTTTGGTACAATGACTCTGTATACTCCTTCCATTGGCCTTTAATGCTTTTTTAATTATTCAATATTCCAACAATAATGGGGTTGATTCCAACTCATGGTATTTGAGTAGTAAGTAACTAGGTCTTTCTTGAAAAATGACTCTTTGTGGGCTCAACCCTCCAATCTCTTGGTTAGCAACAGAATGGGTTAACTATTTGTACCATCCAAGGTATTAACAGAAATATATCAAGATCACAGAGCATTGACCAAATAGCACAATCCAGTTACTGTTTTCAACGTGTCATCTCATTAAAATTGATAAAACTTCATCCCCTTCTGAAATCTTAGTAAATGAGAAAATTATTCATTCCCATGACCTTAATGTTTGGTGATTTCTCCAAGAGAAATTTTTTTTAAATTTTTATCTAACACTGGAAATATTCAGAAACATTAATTAAGGGACCATTGTGCACAGAAAAACCTAAAAGACCTTAAAAAGGAACATCATCCTTAACGTTGCCCTTTCTCATACCTTCCATTCAATTCCTCGGAAAGTTTCACTAGCTCTGCCAGAGTTAACACTTTCTTACCACTTCCATGCTAAATGAAATGGGCTGGATGTGTATCACTATCTCCTTCTTGGTCTCTCTGCTTCTGCCATTATCATCTGCTGCCAACCAGAGAAGTTTTTGGAAAACAGTCAACAATTGTGTCTCTCATATAGTTCCAAACCTACCGTAGTTTTTCCCTCTCACTCTTGTGGTTGGGTACGATCGAATCGATTTGCACTCAAATGTATAGTTAAAACTATGTTATAGGGTTTCCTAAGCTTTATTCTTTATGTACTCAGACTTCCACCTCTCTCCTGCAGACTGGTTGGCAAGTTTGAACTGCTGACATTTCAGTTGGCATCTAAAGTAGCTACTATTTCGCTAAGGATCTCTATGTTGTTCGGTACCCTCCAACTGATTTTGACTCCTAGCGACTCTATATGACAAAATAGAACTTTGCCATCATTGTGTTCTCAGCTGCAATTTACACAGGAGCAGATAGATCACCAGGCCTTTGTCTCAAAGAGCCACTGTGAGTGTTTGAACCACCAACCTTTTGGTTAACATTGAAGAACTTAACCATTACACGACATAGACTCATCTGTCTTACTCTGCGAACTGCTCAAATACTTATAATGACCCTAAACACTTGACAAGATCCACTCTTTCACTTACCTGAGCTCAAGGCTTATTATTCTTCCTACCAGTCAAACATGGCCAAACCTGTAGTGTGGTCCTGCCTTAGATCTTCACCCTCCTGCTGCTTCTGCTTCTGCCCGAAGCAATCTTTCCCCAGGTAATGACTAATGCATAATCTCTCGTCTCTTTCAAGTCTCTGTTCAAATGTCGCCTTCTCAGTAAAATCTATACTAACCAATTTATTTTAAATGGTAACATGTACAACTCATGTACACAGATGGCTATTGTTTTTTCTGCAAGTATTCTGTAAGAACACTTATTTTTCTGACTTACTAATTACAAGACTAAGGTTTCTTTTCTTCCTCTCCTTCCAAGAATACGCACTCTATAATTTGTCTGCTATTATTTTTTTTTTAGCTTTTACACTCTATTCAGGATCATCTATTGTGACTACTTTTAAAGTGGTCAGCAATGGTACCTATTGTTGTTAGATGCTGTTGAGTTGAGTACAACTCATCACAACATATGAACAACAAACTGGAGCCCTATGCTTTCCTTCACCATCCTCATCATCTAGGATATATTCAAGCCCGTTGCATCAGTCATTATGTCAATCCATCTGGTTGAAAGTCTTCCTCTCCTTCGCCGGCACTCTACTTTTCCAAGCATGATATCTCTCTCCAAGGAACAGCTTCTCATAATAACATGTGAGGCAAAACTTTGTCATCTTTGCCTCCAAAGAGCACTCTGTCTTTAAGAAATCTGTTTGCTTTTTTAGCAGTCCACAGGATATTCAATACTCTCGTACAACACCACAGTTCAAAGGCATCAGTTCTTCTTCTGTTATTGTTCAGTGTCCAGGTCTCAGTAGCTTAGCAAGTGACTGAAAAGTCCATAGCCTAAATCAGGAGCACCTTAGCCTTCAAACTGACATCATTTCTCCTCCGAAATTTAGGGTGGAGAACTCCTTGAGTGTAGACTTTCCCAATTCAATACTTCTCCTGATCTCCTGACTGGTGTCAAGTGTGTTGAGAAGTCATTGACAGCTTCAATCTGTTTTCCATTTCTCATGATGTTGCCTACTGGTCCATTGGTGAATTTTTGTTTGCTGGATATTGAGATGTAACCCACATTGAATATTTTTGATCTTCTGCAAAAAGTACTTCAAGTCCTCCTTACTCTCAGCAAGCATTATTATGTTATCTGCATAATGCATGTTGCTGATGAGTTTTCCTTTGATACTGATGCCACATTCAACTTCATAGAGTCCAGCTTCTTCAATGATTTGCTTAGCATACAGATTTAATATCTATGGAGAGAATACAACTCTGACCCACACCTTTCTTGATTATGAGCCATGTAGTATTGCCCCACTCTGTTGACACAACAGCTTCTTGATCTAGATACTAGTTTCCCATGAGCACAACTAAATGTTCTGACAAGTTTTTAAAAGTAGCATATAGAACATTATCTTTGTGGACTATGTCTTGCCAGTTGACTTTAATATTCCTCAAGACTGTAGTAAAGCCCAGAACTAGTACTTATTCCCTCATCACGTTTGGTAATGATTAAAACTCTTACAGAACATTGTGTCCTGTTCGTTCTGCTATATATATAAACACATCTGTAGCACATAATAATATTAATGTGGAACTATCATCTGCCAAATCCATTTATAGTTATAGGTGTAATCCTTTTCATCTACCATATTTACTCATCTTACCTGTTTGCCTTCATATCTGCTGTTGACTGTTTTATTTTGTATCTGTCTGTGTCCTCACTCTCTTTATTGGTAATGTGCTTATCATCCCCTTATTATGTTGCCTTTCACTTCATTTGACAAAAGTTTTTAATTATACTACTCAGTACTGACACTCGTAGTTGTTCTCAATCCATGAGAACCAAACTATATCTTGAATCTATCCCACCTGAATTTAAAAACCATCTTACGAATATATTTTAAATATATATAAAAAATAAACATACAAAGAATAAGTTTGAAGCATTGAGCACCAATGACTGAAAACTAGATGAATTGTGAGATGACATCAAGGATATTATCCATGAAGAGAGAAAAAGGCCATTACAAAAGCAAAAGATAAAGTAAAAACCAGAAGGTATGTCAGAAGAGACTGAAAATTTCACTAGTGTAGAGAAGCCAAAACAAAGGGAAGAGCTGTTGAAGTAAAAGAGCCAAATCGAAGATTTCAAAGGGCAGTTAGAGAGGACAAAGCAAACTACTGTAATGGACTCTACAAAGACCTAAAATTTGAGAATGAAAAGGAGGTGAAAGAACTAAAAAACAAACTCGAGCTTCAACTTGTAATATGGAGAGATACTATGGGGAAAATCTTGGCTTATCCAGGAAGCATTAAAAGAAGATGGAAGGAATATACAGAATCACTCTACTAAAAAGAACTGCCTGAAATATTTCAGGAGATATCATATAATCAAGAGCCAATAAGGAAAGAAGAAGTTGAAATGGCAATGCAGGCATTAGCAAAAAAATAAGGCCCCAGGAATCTATGAGCTACTAATGGATATATTTCAAAAGACAGATGGAACCCTGGACATGCTCATCAGCTTATAAGGCTAGGAAATTTAGAGGACAGCCACGAGGCTGATCAACTGGAAGAGAATATCCTATTTTTTCCTATTCCCAAGAAAGGTGATCCAATACAATGTGGAAATTATCAAACAGCATCATTATTATCATATAGAAGCAAAATACTGCTGACGATTATTGAAAAATGGCTAAAACAATACATAGAGAACTGGCAGAAGTTCGAGTTGGATTTAGAAGAGGACGTGGCACCAGGGATATCATTGCTGATATCAAATGGATCCTGGCTGTAAGCAAAGAATACGAGAAGAATGTCTATTTGTGCTTTATTGACTATACAAATGCCTTTGACTATGTGGATCATGCATATTATAGTTAACATTGGGAAGAACTGGATCCTCAGAACACATAATTATGCTTCTACAAAACCTATATCTAGACCAAGAAGCTGTTGTGTAAACACAGCAAGTAAAAATTAAGAAAGATGCACATCGGAGTTGTATCCTCTCTCCATATATATTCAATCTGTATGCTGAGCAAATTATTTGAGAAGTTTAAGAATATAACATCAGGATTGTAAGAAGATTCATCCAGAAAGTTTGGCATGCTTGCTGAAAGTAAGGAAGATTTTAAACTGTTTCTGAAAAAAAATAAAAAAACAATACAGCCTGCAATATGGATTGCACCTAAACATCAAGAAAAGAAAAATTCTCACTACTGGACCTATAGGCAACATTATGATAAAAGGAGAAAAGACTGAAAAGACTTTATTTTACTTGGATCCACAATACCCTTGGGTCTAGCAGTCAAGAGATCAGGAGACATATAACACTGGGTAAGTCTGCAGTCAGATGCTTTTCCAAATTACTGAGGAGCAATGTTGTTAGTTTGAGGTCTATGGTGCACCTGATTCAAGTCATGATCTTTTCAATTACTTGCTTTGCTGCTGAGATCTGGACAATAAATAAGGATTCTTAGAAGAATAATTGATCCCTTTGAACGGTGGTGTTGAAGAAGGATGCTGAATATTCCATAGACTGCCAAAAGAACAAACAAATATTTCTTGGAGAAGGTGCAGCCAGAGTTCTCCGTGAAGGCAAAGATGGTGAAACTTTGTCTCACAAACTTTGGACATGTTACTAGGAGAGGCTATTCCTTGGAGAGGGAGGGACATCATGCTTGGAAAGGTGAGGGGATGGTAAAGGAAAAGAAGATCCTCAACCAAGGTAGATTGGCACAATGACTGCACTAATGGGCCCGAGTGTGTCAGAGATTGGCACAGAATAGGACAGGGTTCCAACCTGTTCTTAGGGTTGCTAAGAGTCATACTCAATTCAGCAGCACCTAACAACAACAATGACAATTAACTCAGTACTGAGAGAGAATAGGAGCCAACAGCACTTTTAAACACCATTCTGTACAAAACAGAGTCTTTTGGGGAAGGTATTTGACAAGTATGTCAGAAATCTTAAAATATTCAGGAACTAATTTAGGGAAATTTAGCTTAAATGTAGAAAAAGTTTTATGAGCAAAGATTTTTATCACGGCTTTTTGTATGAAATGTAGCTTGGAAACAGCAACCTAAATGTCCAATAAAAAATGAAGCAAATTATTTATGCCTCATTGACTAGATTTCATTTTTAATGATTCATTAATAGTTTAACAGTGTGTGAAAATGCTAGTGTGGTGCTATTTATCCCCACTTTCATTTATTGGAGTAAGAAAGGTTGAGAGGCTACAGGTAAACAGTGGTTGGTCATGAGTCATTGTCCCAAGACAGGCTTGTGTCCCTGAATTCTGAGCTCCCTGACCTCTGAAAAGCCCCATCTAGCTGATGCCAAATCTCCAGAGACAGATAGTGTCTTCCTCTCTTTGGTGTCTCGGAGTCATAGTGCCAGTACCCAGGAACTCTTCAGTTCATGAATCTTGACTCACCATCTCTCCAAAGAGCTCCAGGAACTTTCAGGCAAGACATCATCCCATGACCTGCCCTGAAATCCCAGAATCAGAATTCCTGAAGTATGTGCATAATTTGGTCTTAAAAAACTCATAAAATAAAAAATATGAATTAATCTTATTTTCATTGTATGCCATTGAGTTGACCATGACTCATAGTGACCCTATCCATAATAGCTCTGGACCCTGATCTATCCTAGGCCAACCTCACTGTCTCTCACAAATTTACCCTGATTACCTGTTACTGTGTCAAATCTATCTCATCTGGGGTCTCCCTCTTCTGTACTGTTCCTCTACCCTTCCAAGTAGGTTGTCCTTCTCCAAAATTTGTCCCTCTTGGCAACATGCCTAAAGTATGTGAGACAGAACCACGAAATCCTTGCCTCCAAGGAACAGCCTGGCTCTGCCCTCTCCAGAAAAGACCTGTTAGTTCTCTTGGTGGTCCATGGTATGTTCAATACTTTTCTCCAAGACCACAACTCAAAGGCATCAGTTCTTCTGTCCTCTTTAGTCATGTTTAGCTTTCTGATGTATAACAGGAAATTGCAAAAACCATGGCCTGAATCAGGTCTCTAAACATACATCATTGTTCATTAGCACTCTGGAGAGGTCCCTGACAGCAGATCTTCCCAATGCAATTCATCTTTTTTTTTGGGGGGGGGGAGGTGGCATTCACAAGCTTTTTTTCTCTTTTCACTAGTTTATTTACAAAATTCTAATATAAATTCAAACAAATTCTTTCCATTTTCCTCCCCCTCCTCCTATCAAATTTTACAATCCAATGATTAATTTCTTCTTCCCCCTGTACATCCACATCCCTCTGCTTCCATACTCTCCCACTAATCCTGGATCATTATACTCCTACATTAATGGTCTTATACAATATTTATCCTTGTGGGACTGAGTTAGTTCACTCAGCATCATGCTCTCTAGACCCTCCCAATTTAGATAATAATTTCAAAGTTATTGCTCCTGCGTGCCGCATAGTATTCCATTGTGTGAATTTATCATAATTTCTTAATCCATCTGTTTGTGGTTGGACATTTGGGCTGTTTCCATGTTCTTACGATGGTGAATAATGCTGCTACGAACATTGGTATACAAGTCTCCATTTGTGCCTCAGTTCTCATATTCTCAGGATATATTCCGAGTAGTGGAATATCTGGGTCATATGGAATTTCTACGTTCAGCTTTTTGAGGAAGCTCCAAACTGCCTTCCACAATTCATCTTTTGATTTCCTGCCTGTTGGTGCCAAGAGTGTTGATTGTGAATGGCTAGAAAAACTATAGTGTATTCATATAATGGAATACTATGCAGTACTAAAAACAATGAACTCATAAAACATTACACAACACAGGTGACCCTGGAGGATATTATGCTGAGTGAAATACCTCAGTCACAGAAGGACAAATACTACATAGCACCACTGTTATAAAGTAGGCCTGACATGGAAGGTTGGGAGGAGAATAGGATAAAAGTAGATAGATAATGAGCATTGCCTTGGAACAGATAAGGGAAAGAACTGTTTTAAAAGAATATATGATTATGACAATAACCCAGTGTAAGAGGTACATTGCAAAGAGAACTGGGGATGGGGATGTAATTGTTCAACAATGCATGGATATTTTTAAGCAAAGTGAATGGAGGGAGACAGAAGGCAGTGAGAAGGAGTAAAATGTGCAACCCTGAATGAATGAAAAATTTAAAAAAAAATCTGCATATCATGGTCATCATAGGATTTCTGCTTCATTGTGATTATTTAAATGCTACATTAAAACATTCATCTTGCACCAAAAAAAGAGTGTTGATTGTGGAACCAAGCAAGCATAAATAGAAAACAAAAATGTGATTATGTATATAGAAGAGCCCTCAATCAGACAGAGAAATGAAATCTTCATACACACACATAAATAAACATTCAAAACATTATGCTGAGTGACATAAATAAGTCACTAAAGGTCTAATACTGTATTACCTCACTTACATAATATAAAAAAAATACAGAGAAACTAAAGATTAATAGTCGTTACCAGAGTTTAGAGGCCAGGAAAAAAAGGAGAGTTTTTGCTATGTCACTGATGGTAAAAATGAAGGTTGTATTGCGCTTTCTCAAAAAGTTGCAAATAGAAATACCATCTGACCCAGCAATTCCACTACTGGGAATTTACCCTAAAGAAACTATAACTGCCACCTAAGTAGATATATGCACAATCATGTTTATTGCACCTTTGTTCACAATAGCAAACAGTTGGAAACAATCCAAGTGCCCATCAACAAACAAAAGGATAGAGAAGCTCTGGTATATTCACACAATGGATTACTATGCTGTATTGAAAAACAATGAGCTCATGAAATATTATACAAAATGGATAACCCTGGAGGACATTATGCTGAGTGAAATATCTCAGTTACAAAAGGAAAAATTTTGCGTAGGACCATTGTTGTAAAATGGGACTAACATCGGAGTTGAGGGAAAACTGAGAAAGAGGGGATAAATAATGTATAGTGCCTTGAAACAGATGAGGGAGAGAGCTGTTTAAAGAAAATATATGATGAGGTATTATTGTTATGACTAGAATCCAGAATGAAGACTGCATAGTGGAGTGGATTTGTGGGGATGGATTGTATAACAGTGAAAGAATCTTCTTTTCATTTTCAAAGAGAAGAACAAATTGGGAGGGGGATGGTTGGGCAGGGAGAAAAGTGCAACAATGAATGAATGGAAACCCTAAGTCTCTGCAAACTTTCATTAAAATTAATAAAACAAAGAAACAAAAAAATGAATTAGGAATGAGTAACATTAATGACTCCAATACTACAAATGAATTTTGAGATATTCTTCATAACTTGTACTTGTTATGGTTATTGTGATGAGTTTAAGCCAACATGTAAATTGAAACATTGTACAAAAAAATCTAAACTGTACCCAGTCCTGTGCCATCCTCAATATCCACTGTCCCTAAACTAACTATTGCAGTCAATTTGTCAATCCATCTCTTGTTTGCTGCCCCTCTTCTTTTCTAGGCATGGTATCATTCTCCAAGGACTAGCTCCTAGTGACAGTATTGCCAAAGTATATGAGATGTAGTTTTACCATCCTTGACTCTAAGGCAGATGCTGGCTGCATCCACTCCCAGACAAATTTGTTCTTTTGTCATTCAATGGTTTATCCAATTCAACACCACAATTCAAAGGCATACAATCTTCTTATGTCTTCCTTAACCATTGTCCAACGTTCACATGCAATTGAAAATACCGAGTCTGGTGCATCTGGGTCTTTAAATTTACATGCTTACTCTTTAATAATTGAAGAAGTGCTTGACAGTAGATTTTTCCAATGCAACATGTGTTTTGATTTCATGACTGCTACCATGAGATAATATGGCACTTTCCCAAATTACTGAGGAGAAATGTTGTTAGTTTGAGGTCTATGGTGCACCTAATTCAGGTCATGGTCTTTTTCAATTACTTGCTTTGCTACTGAGAGCTGGACAATGAATAAGGATGACAGGAATCATCCTTGGTTCATTTGTGAGAAATTTTTGTTCTTGTTCAGATGTAATCCTTATTGAAGACTACAGTCTTCAATCTTTTTCAGTAAGTACCTAAAGTCCTCTTCACTTTCTGCAAGCAAGGTTGTGTTATCTGAATATCTAAGTTGCTAGTGAGTCTTCCTCCAATACTGATGCTGCATTCATTTTCATGAAGTCTAGCTCAGTGTCCAAATTGAATGTTGTTGTTGTGATGTGCTATCAAGTCAGAACTGACTTGGTGACTCTCCAATGTATTGTCAGAGGCTGTACTTCCCATGGGAGGAGATTGCTCGTCTTTGTCCCAGAGAGCAGCTGGTGGATTCGAACTGCTTGCCTTTGGTTTGGCAGCATAACTCCTTACCACTTAGCCACCAGATTGCCCTTATACTCAACAAGGATGGTGAACAGATAAAACCTTATAATGTAGCACTCCTAATTTTGAATCATGCACTATCTCCTTGTTCTGTTCAAACAACTGCTTCTCAATCTATGCACACATTTCATCTGAGCACAATAATTTTTCTGGGATTTCTATTCTTCTCAATGTTATCTTAAATGTATTATGATCCACACGATTAATTTCTTTTTGCATAGTCAACAAAACACAAATAAGCCTCCTACTGTTTCTCTATTTTCAGACAAAAATCTGACATCAGTGATACTATACCTCATCCCATGACATCTTCTGAAATCAGCTTATGTTTCTTCTGTTTACACAATTGACATTCCAGTTTCCAATTATTTTAATGTATCCTGAACATTTGTGGAAGCATACAAGCTAGCTGCTTGATGTCTCATTCCTTAACATCTCTCTTTGAGATAGCTAGTGTCTTATTTCCTATCAAACCATCAGGATATCCTTATTCACAATGATGCGACACCATTCCTCTTCAATTTGTCATGTTCACAGTAAATTGAGTAACTGTCTGATTCAAAATGACTAACAGCAGTCCATTTCACGTATGTCTAGTAAGAAATAGGTATGGAGATAGGATGCATCCCTGGCGTACACCCTTCCCAGTTTTGAACCATGCAGTCAGTGTTCCTTTGCTCTGTTCTGACAACTGCCTCCTGGTCCAAATATAGGTTTCACATTAGCACCTATATTAGCCAGGGATGCATCCTATCTCCATACCTTTTCAACCTGTATGCAGAACAGATCATCCAGGAGGCTGGGCTCTATGAGGAGAAATGTGGGGTCGAGATTGGTGGACGATTTATCAACAATCTGCATTATGCAGATGACAAAACCCTGCTTGCTGAAACAGAAGAGGACCTGAAACACCTGCTGCAGAGGGTCAAGGACTGCAGCCTACAATATGGATTGGGGCTCAATGTCAAGAAGACAAAGATTCTCACGCCTGGACCAATTGGCAGCATCAGGATGGATGGTGAAAAGATTGAGCTTGTACACAGCTTTAGTTTGCTTGGCTCCACAGTCAACAGTCATGGCACCATCAGCCAGGAAACTAAAAGGCGCATTGCCATGGGAAAGTCTGCTGTTAGGGACCTCTCCAAAGTACTGAAGAGCAAAGATGTCTCTCTGGAGACTAAGGTGCGTCTGATATAGGCTATGGACTTCGCAATCACTTGTTATGCATCAGAGAGTTGGACAATGACCAAGGAGGATAGAAGGACAATTGATGCCTTTGAGCTGTGGTGCTGGAGAAGAGTATTGAGAATACCATGGACTGCTAGGAAAACAAACAGATTTGTCCTGAAAGGGTTAAACCGGGTGGCTCCTTAGAGGCAAGGATTCTGAGGCTCCATCTAACATACTTTGGACATGTTGTGAGGAGAGACCGGTCCTTAGAGAAGGACATCATGCTTGGGAGGGTGGAGGGATGGCGTAGGAGGGGAAGGCCCTCTATGAGGTGGATTGATTCAGTGACTGGGATAATCGGAATGGGAGTGTCAGAGACAGTGCGATTGGCACAGGACAGAGCAGAGTTTAGGGCTGTTGTACATAGGGTCGCTATGAGTCGCAAGCGACTCGACGGCACATAACAACAACAGCAACTAGTAAGAAATGCACGGTTCCCATGGAGACTTAACAAGGTATCCCAGGATATTTTTGAAGATGAATGGAACAGGCATACTCTGTGCTTGATGGCTCTCCAAAATTGGCTTCAGCAATATTTTCCTATGAGATCTACTATTAACCTAGGTGTTTTTGTTGATGAAAAGTCATATCCAAAGAAAGACGCAAATCTTTAGATAACAGAAGCTTTTTATTGGGCCTATATCCAAATGAGTTCATGGATCAAAGGCATATAATTTTCTTTTTCCTGTTTTCCTGTTCAGAGGTAGCATTCTGAAGCAACAACAGATGGAGCCATAGAGGTTAGATCTAAAAGGTTTCCTATTCATATGGATTGAGTCTCACTGGGCTGACCTTTATCACATTGACCTTTTGATGAGAATTCCTAGTATCTGGATTTATCAATTTCCTCATTAATCCCAAGATTAATGAGGAACTTCCCTTGAGTCTAAAGAAATGGAAGGCTGAAGAAATAACTTAGAAGGCTGAGTCTGAAGAAAGAAGAGACAAATGAAAAGAAATGGTGAATGGCTATTGAAAATGTTCCAAAAAATGTTGTTTTGAAAAATAAAATAAATCTTCATTTATTCTCTTCTTCTTATGGTAACTAGTAAGGCTAGTAACAAAGAGATATGTGTCCCACAAAAGTACTGACCACTACCAAGGCCAAGCCAAAGTTATTTGATAACAATTGCCATGACCTCAATCATTGCAACCTCTGGTTTTGTCATTTATTTCTATAATTTTAATTCCTGGAAAATATCAGAGTGATGATAATAGTCATTGATAAACTGCTGGGAGATTGGAGGCCAACAGAAACATCGTGTAAGTATTTTGGTAAAGAAGACATATCATTTATCAAATGAGAGTACCATCTGTGGAGGTATAGGCCTCAATTTGGAAACTTTAGCCAAAGATGAAGCAGCTTTACAGGCTGCAGTATCAGCCAGAGAGTTTCCTCTGGTCTCTTCACTAACCTAGACCTTTCCTGGATTAGTGAGCTGCCACCTTCATTATCACAGCTGTTGCAGGGGGAAAGTGCCAGACCTCTAGAAGATCTGCTATCAGGGGCTTGCTTTGCATGGGGAACCCAGAAGATATTAAAAGATTAAAAAATCACATACCACCCTACATTTACGTGTCTTTGTAAATTGTGACAGACTGTCTCTTAGTCAGCTTACAGGGTGAGGTAAGTGTTATCAGTTCAGTTTTATGAGCCAAAAATAGCTTAGGAAGAATTCCACTTTGCAGCACCTCCCTAGTAGTGATTAGAGCATATCCTCCCTGACGTGTTGATCTGATGGGGTTAGGTTTTACATAAGCTTCATCAGCAAATAAAATTATGAAAGAAGTTGGCCCGAGGGGTTTCTTGTCAGCTTGAATGAAGTGTCCGTAACTGTTCAGTCAAATCCAGCCTTTCATGGACAATTATTTCACAGACTCTGAGGAACGCAATAGGGTAGCACAAATAAGAGTAGACAAGCACAAAGCTGAATATTAGGGCAATGAACAAAATTACTTCCTATGAGGTCAAAGCCATCAGTAGAAAGATACTGAGTTAAATGGAAATATAAAATGGTAGCCACTGCAGGACAGATACAAATAGTTAGGTCATTCCCTAGTATTCTATTAGTACCCACCAACCTAGACATGGCCACCACCACACTCAAATTAGGAGGGCATACCAACCTACCAAATCTAGTTGCAGGCTATGATAGCCTACATTTTGGCTGTGGTCTTCATGGTTTTATATGACTACACCAAAGGCATTTTCCATTGACTTCCATATGTACAAAGAAACTAATAATTTATAATTGGGAAATCCTAAAGCATTGACCAATGCCTTTCTGATAATGCAAAATATTCTAATTTAATAGACTTTAAGTAACTATACAGAGGCTTACCTATCAATGAAAAATTTAGAATCTAAGTCTTTTATTATTATTATTATTATTATTTATTTTAATGAAAGTTTACAGAGACTTAGGGTTTCCAGTCATTCATTGTTGCACTTTTCTCCCTGCCCACCCTCTTCCCCCAATTCAGTTATCTCCTTGATGAGTAAAAGAAAAAAATCTTACAGTGCTATGGAATCACTCCCCTCAAGTCCACTGCACTGTGGAACCTTCATTCCTGTTATCCCTTTTAAACAGTTCTCTCCCTCATCTGTTGCAATGTAGTATACATGATTCCTTCCCTTCTTCTCTGTCTTCCCTCAACCCCTATGTCAGTCCTGTCTTACAATAGTGGCGATATTTGTCCTTTTGTGGCTGAGATATTTCACTCAGCATAATGACCTCTAGGCTCATCCACTTAACATAATATTTCATGAATTCCTTGTTTTTCAGTGCTGCATAGTATTCCTATGTGTGACTAGTACTCCAGATCTTCTCTATCTATTCATTCTTTTATGTGCTCTTGGGTTGTTTTCTGCTCTTTGCTATTTCAAACAAAGCTATAATGCACATGGGTGTGCGTATATCTGTTTGGGTTGTTGTTATGGTTTCTTTCGGGTAAATTCCCAAAAGCGGAATTGCTGGCTCGAATGGTATTTCTCTTTGCAACCTTTTGAGAAAGCGCCATACAGCCTTCCAAAGTGGTTGCACCATTTTAAACTCCCACCAACAGTGAATACGGGTTCCAGCTTTTCTGAAACCTTACCAGCATTTGTTGTTTGCTGTTCTGTTAAATTTTGCTATTCTTACTGGGCTCAGATGATATCTCATAATTGTTTTTATTTGCAACTCTCTTAGAGCTAAGGATTTTGAACATTTCTTCATGTGTTTGTTGGCCATCTCAATGTCTTCTTTGGTGAAGTGTCTGTTCATATCCTGTGCCCATTTTTCAATTGGGTTATTTACCTTTCTCTTGTTGTGGTGCTCAACTATTTCATAAATTTTAGATATAAGTCCCTTGTCTGACATATCATTACCAAATAATTTTTCCCAGTCTGTAGCTTCCCTTTTTACCCTGTTGGAGAAGTTTTTGGATATGCATAAGGATTTGATTCTTAGAAGGTCCCATTCATCAATTTTATCCTTTCCTGATTGTAGATTTTCCAGGATGCTTGGCAGACTATTTATGTTGTGAATTAGGACTTCTAGAGTTCTTCCAAACTTTTCTTTAATGAAGTTTATAGTCCTGGGTTTAGTCCTAGTTGGTTTTTGTGTATGGAGTGAGGTGTGGATCTTGCTTGAATTTTCTGCAGATAGTTTTCCAATTTTGCCAACACCATTTTTTGGGGATTTTTTATTAATTTTAATGAACATTTACAGGCATTTTGTATTTTCATTCATTTATTGTTACACTTTTTTCTTTACCCCCCTCCCCGCAGTTTGGTCCTCTCTTTGAAAAGCAAAAGATAAACTTCTTTGTTTGCATACAATCCCCCGACCCCAACCCCAACAACCCCCCTCTGCCCCCAATGCACTCTACTATGCAACCTCAACACCATTTTTTAAAAGGTCTGTTGTTTTCCACTTGACTGATCTTAATACTCACAGAGCCCAAAAAATCTAAAGATTTTTTTATGTAGAATTAGAAAAGGAATTATAGCCTCTTTTCTGATCAGGAGGAATTCCTTGGCTAGAAATCAAATATTCTAAATTTATCTTTGCTGTATTTTCAATACAAAGAGAAAACTGTATTTTCTCTTTAGACATTTTATGCCCATTTTGAGTCAGATATCTAAGGAAGAATAAGCAAACTTCAATTGTAGTTTCAAGATTTGGAGAACAGGTAAGTAAGACATTCGCATGTTGTAAAAGGATGTATTCATGTTGAAATTAATTCGTTATGCAAAATATTTTAAAAAGTAAGAGGGATTCTCCGTGACCTTTGGGGGAGGACAATCATATTAAATATGGACCCTCCAAATACCCAGCTTATTTCAATTCAAGGGCAATTTTTAGAGTCTCTTCTGATATTCATTTTGGTCTGTTCTTTCTCCTGTCTTGGTAATGATCTTCTGTTTTCTTCATGGATGATACACTTGCTGTCACAACTCATCCGGTCTTGGATCACTAGGTTCAATGCCTCAAAGTTATTTTTGAGATGGTTTTTAAATTCCACAGGGATAGACTCAAAGGTGTCCTTTGGTTCTTGTGGACATATAATATCTTCTTCAGCTTCATGCACGTGAGTAATTGATGGTTTGTGCCACAATCAGCACCAGGTCTAGTTTTGACTGTTGGTCATGTAATTTCTCCAATGGTTATTTTCCACAGATGTAGTGAATTTGATTCCTGCATAGTCCATCAGGTGAAGTCCATGTGTGTAGTTGACATTAGTGTATTTTAAAAAGGTATTTGTAATGAATAAATCATTGCTTGTACCAAGTTCAATGGCCAGCCTCATTTCTGTTGTTGTTGTTGTTATGTGTCGTCGATTCGTTTGCGACTCATAGCGACCCTATGTACAACAGCCCTAAACCCTGTCTATCCTGTGCTAATCGCACTGCCTCCGACACACCCATCCCGATCACCCCAGACACTGAATCAATCCACCTCATAGAGAGTCTTCTCCTTCTGCGCTGTCCCTCTGCCCTCCCAAGCATGATGTCCCTCTCGTAATTTCTGACTACCAGCCATACCAGGCATTAATTATTATTCCTGTATCTTGATTGCATGTGCTGTCAATTTCAGGAGGCAAAAGTTGATAAAAATCTTCAGTCACAGCTGTTTGTACTGTGATGCTATGACTTTAGCAAGATGTTAAAGTGTTTTATTGAATCAGCATAACAGATAAGACAAAAAGATCATTCTAATGAGACTGCACCTGTGTTAATACCAACACCACTGTGGCTCTGCCAGTTGATTCAATGTTATTGTTGTTGTTGTTGTTGTTGTTGTCGTTGTTAGGTGTTGTCAAGTCGAGTAAGAACCATAGTGACCGTATGAACATCGGATCCTATCTTATGCCATCCTCACACTTCCTGACACACTAGAGCTCATTGCAGCAGTCATTGTGTCAATCTTCCTGATTGAGGGTCTTCCTCTTCTTCACTGATCCTCTGTCTTTCCAAGCATGAGTCAATACTTACCCTTTTATCACCCTAAATTTCTCTGTCATTCTGTAGCTTGACTGGAAGCAATACAAATATCATCACTAAGTTTTCAGAAAGAGGGTTGTTTGTATGGGGCAGATTGAAGTCAATATACATATCATTAGTCAAAAGTGGGGATCAATGGAAGGTCGATAGGTGAGCATGTACTTCTCTGTTGTTTATTTTATCATTAGGAAGAACCCAGGGTGGGATGAACTCATAAGGGTTTGCGCAAGACCTCTTGTTCTAGTTTTCCATTTCAACAAATTTAAGGAAGAGCAGATCAGGTTGCTTACTCTTAGGACCCCAAGTGAGGATCATAAAGCTCACAGGAAGTATTGATATCATCATGAGACTTACATGGGGAGTATAAAATTCACAGAATGCACAGATGTTACCAGGAAAAGATCATTTCATAGAATAATTCTATTCCTTATCAATGAATCCTTGAAGTTTATTTTACAAATGTCATCAATTTCACTGAATTATACCGGTAAGAACTGTTGAATTGCTGAGCATTTTAATGTGTATCTTTCACCAGAAAAAAATTTAAAAACAAATATGGAAGTAATTAATGCTTAGGTATAGCACTGAAATTTTGTAGAATTTTGGATGAAGGTAATAGTGTATCAATATGACACTGAAGAAGATGTGAAGGTAATAGAAATGACTATATATATATATATATATATATATATATATATACCCACAATAAAAAATATAAAAAGAACAACATAAAAAGATGAAAATAAAATATACTTCCTCTAAGAGATATACAACATCCTAGTAGAAAATCATATGTGATCATTCAGAACAGAGTTGGGAAAGACTGCATAGTTCAAAATCAGGAAAGGAGTATGTCGGGATACATCCTGTCTCTATACCTCTTCAATATATGTGCAGAATAGTTCATTCCGGAAGCCGGGCCTTATGAGGAAGAATGTGGTATCAGGATTGGAGGAAGACTCAGGGGAGGGAGGAATTAAACATGGAATTTTACAATTTGATAGGTGGGGAGGTAAGGGAAATTGGAAGAATCTGTTCTGGAAAACAATGTATTCTAATTTTGTAGATAAATTAGTATAATTTAAAAAAGAAGGAAAAAAGAAAACAACAACCTTCATTATGCAGATGGCACGACCTTGCTTCCTGAAACTGAAGCACTTGCTGCATGCAGGAGGACCTGAAGCACTTGCTGCATGCAGAAAGTCAAAGACTGTAGTCTTCAATAGGGATTGAAACTCAACATCAAGAAGATAAGGATTCTCACCACTGGGTCAATTGGTAACATGATGATAGATGGAGAAGAGATTAGGTTGTTGAACAATTACAGCTTATTTGGCTCCACAATAAACGTTCTTGGCACAGGCAGTCAGGAAGCTCTCCAGAGTGCTGAGAAACAACAGTGTCCATCTAGAGACTAAGGTGCACCTGATTCACGCCATGGTCTTCGCAATTACTTGCTATGCATCAGAGAGCTGGACAATGACTAAGGATGATGGAAGAAAATATACCTTCCAGTTGTGGTGCTGGAGAAGAGTCTTGAATATACCATGGACTGCCAAGAAAAACAAATAGGTCTGTCTTGGAGAGAATGAAACCAAGTTTCTTCTTGGAGGCTAGGATTTTGAAGCTCCATCTCACATATTTTGGGTGCAAGGCCAGGAAGGATCAGTCCTTGGAGAAGAACATCATGTTTGGAAAAGTGGACAGACAGCACAGTAGAGGAAGACCCCAGAGAATATTGATTGATAACATAAATGGGCAATGGGGGTAGGTGTGTGAGAGTCAGTGAGAACGGCTTAGGACAGAGCAGGCTTCAGAGCTGTTGTATATAGGGTCACTATGGGTTGCAGGTGACTCAACAGCACATAACAGCAACAACAACAGATTCATGACACATAACAATGACAATTCTTGGAGAGAGGTAGAGAAGAATATCTATAAATTTTAAAAATGTAAAATAAATGTATAAAAAATATAACAAATATCTTTGTAGAAATAAAAAGTTTAATTCTATTATAACAAAGTGTTATCAAGACCAAAATTAATTTTATTATGGGCAAATCTTTTAGCATGGAATTTTTAGGGTTCATAAATTTTGACACACATAATTTGGACCTCAGAACTGCAGTTTAGTAGTAATCTGCCATAGAGATAAATTTTGCCATAGATTATTTTAAAGATACAGTGGAATGCTGTTACACCTTCTATTTATGTTAACTTTGATGTAGCCAATTCAGTGGTGTTGCTTTTACACAGTAAGATAATTGGATTCACTCTGTGCCATTTCAGCATAAATCACAAATCTGGCCGACTTCATATGTGAATGTGGAAATGGGAGCTCATTATCACACCTGGTAGCATATTAAGCCCTTGGACTTTGAATATTTCATTTCACATAAATGTAATCATTCAATATGTACTCTTTAGTAATTGGCTAATTTAATTCAATGTTACATTTGAGTATATATGTACACACACCCCACTTATAGGCATGGTTTTATGTTCCAAAGACCAGGCTGTTGTTTGAAAACAGGTATTAGGTGAAAGTAGAGGATGACCACATTAGATTGAAAAAAGGAGAATTACTACATTGTTATGCAACTGTCAAACCACTGAGAATTATAACCTAAGCTAAACTGGCATACAGCCATAACTATCATAGCCAATATTACTTTGCCTCATATCAGATTTCATTACTGTCCAGGGCCCATCATTAATGCACAAAATAATGACTTGGTAGTTTTTTAACTCTTCACTCAATGCAAAATGTCAAGTGACAAGATAGTTGATATGTGATATGTATTTAAAATTCAAGTTAGTTCATTCATTTTCATATCTATATTATACAGCCCTTTCCTATTGCAAGTATAGCATATACTATGTGTATTGAATATAACACGTGCTTCAAAAAAACTAACAAATCTGTATTAGTAGAGATGCAGCCAGAGTACTCCTTAGAAGCAAAACTTGTTAGACTTGGTCTCACATTGTGCCATCTGCATAACAGATTGTTGGTGACTATTCCTCCAATCCTGATGCCACATTCCTCCTCACAAAGTTCAGCCTCCCCAGTGATCTGCTCTGCATGGAGACAGGATACATCCCTGCCACACTCTTTTTCTGATTTTGAACCATGCAGTGCTTCCTTGCTCTGTTCTGATGACTGCTTCCTGGTCCAAGTAGAGGTACAATGGCACAATCAAGTGTTCTGGGATTCCCATTCTTCTCAAGGTTAGCCACAATTTGTTGTTATCCACACAATGCCTTTGCACAGTTAATGAAACACTGACAATCCTCTGGTACTCTCTACCTTCAGCCAAGATCTATAGGGCATTGGCAATAATGTCTGTAGTGCCAGGGCCTCATCTAAATCCAGTTTGTATTTCTGGTAGTCAGTATACTATTACAGTCGTTTTAGGATAATCTGCAGCAGGATTTTGCTTGCATGTGATATAGTTTGTTAATTTCCACACTCTGGCAGATTAATACTATAAAAGAATAAAATAAGTGATATCAAGATAGATAGTGAAGAGATTGAGATTGTTAACGGCTTCAGCTTGTTTGGTTCCACAATCAACACTCTTGGTACAAGCAGGCAGGAAATCAAAAGACAAATTACATTAGGAAAATCTGCTGTCAAGGACTTCTCCAGAGTGCTGAAGAGCAATGATGTCAGTCTAGAGACTAAGGTGAACTTGGTTCAGGTCACGGTCTTCACAATTACTTGCTATACATCAGAGAGCTGGACAAAAAAATGACTAAGGGTGACAGAAGAAGAATTGATGCCTTTGAGTTGTGGTGTTGCACAAGATTTTTTTTTATTAAAAGGGACATTTAATAATTTTTAAAGAGTTAATTCATCAAGCAAATATGGAAGTTATAAAAACATGTACAAATACTAATAAACCTTCAAAATATATCAATAATCTAACATAAATAAAAGGATAAATTGACAAATTCACAATCATAGTTTAGAGATGTTGGAACTTTAACCTCAGCAACTAAATGAATATCTAGATAAAAATCAAGAACAATTTTTGAACAATTATTGTTTTGAACAATACATATTTTGAACAACTATGACAATCAAATCGACCTATGGGCATTAATAGCAAATAGGCCTAGTGGATATGTGTTGCTATTATAGAGTGATTTATCATTGAGTTAATTCTGACTCATGACCACGTCATGTATGCAGAGTTATCATTGCAAGGTGCTGTTGAGTTGACTCTGACTCATAGCAATGCTATGAACAACAAATTGTTTCTATGCTGCACCATTCTCTGCAATGCTCAAACGTTTTTCAGTTTCAAACTAAAGTGTCACTTTGTCAATCCATTTCATTTCTATCATTAACCCTCTACCTTTCCTAGCACGATGTCTTTTTCCAAAGACTGGCTTTTCCTAATCTCTGTTATTGCAGAAGATTTTTAAACATACCATGTACTGCTAAGAGAACAAACAGGTTTATCCTGAGAAGGTGAAAACAATTTTCTCCCGGAGGCAAGGATTTTGAAACTTTGTCTCACATACTTTGGGCATGTTTCCAGAAGTGACCAGTCCTTGAAGAAAGACATCATGCATGGAAGTGAGATGTATTGACAGAGTAACTGGGGTAAGGGGGGTAAGCATGTCAAAGTCAGATTGGCTCACAATAGGACAGTGTTCAGAGCTATTGTACATAGGGCTGCTATGAGTCACAGGTGACTTGATGGCACATAACAACAATATTAATCATAATTACTAATATCAATTAATTGCAATCTTTCATTAACCCCTTCTTGTGTTCTTCTGTCCTCCTGAGTTATTGTCCAGTTCTCAATGGATTTTATGAAGACACAGAAAGATCTTTTCTCCCTCGGAGCTAACATTGCTGTTAGATGCCATCAAGGTGACTACGACTCACAGCAACCATATGAACAACAGATCAAAATATTGTTCTATGCTGCACGATTCTCATAATATCCACCACGATCAAACCCATCTCAGATGCATAGCAAGTGACTGAAAAGATCATGGCCTGAATCAGATACACCTTAGTCTTCAAATTTACATCATTGTTTCTTAGTGATTTGGAAAGGTCTCCAACACTGACTTTCCCAATGTTTTACATCTCAAAATCTCCTGAATGCTGGTACCAATGGCATTGATTGTGGATCCAAGAATGAAATAATTGGCAATTTCATTTTTTTCCTTCATCTATCATGATGTTACTTGGTCCAGTGATGATGATTCTTCTTTTCTTCATGTTCAAATGTAATCCATATTAAATACTGTAGTCTTTGATCTTCTACAGCATGTGTTTCAAGTTTTCTTCACTTTCAGCAAAGTTGTGTCATCTGCATAATCTTTATGAAGACATGTTGTTGCTGTGTGCTATCGAGTCACCTGCAACTCCTAGCGACCCTATGTACAACATCCCTAAACCCTGCTCTATCCTGTGCCAACTTTATTTTCTCTGACACATCTACTCCCATTACCCCAGTCACTGAATCAATTAATCTCATTGAGGGTCTTACTCTCTTTCACTGTCCCTTCATACTCCCAAGCATGCCTTTCCAAGGACTGGTCCCTCCTTGCAACATGTCCAAGATATGTCAGATGAAGCTTCAAAATCTTTGCCTCCAAGGAGCAGCCTGGCTTCACCTTCTCCAGGACAAATCTGTTAGTTCTCTTAGCAGTCCATAGTATATTCAATACTCTTCTCCAACACCACAGCTCAAAGGCATCAATTCTCCTTTTATCATCCCTAGTCATTGTCCAGCTCTCTGATGCATAGCAAGTGATCGCAAAGAGAATGAACTTTATCAGGTACATCTTAGTCTCCAGACTCACATTGATGCTCTTCAGTACTTTTGAGAGGTCTCTAACTGCAAACTTTCCCATCACAGTATGTCTTTTAATCTCCTGGCTGCTGGTGCCAAGAGTGTTGATTGTAGAGCCAAGCAAACTAAAGCTGTGAACAATCTCAGTCTCTTCACCATCCATTATGATGATGCCAATTGGCCCAATGGTGAGAATCTTTGTTTTCTTTTTTTTTTGGGGGGGGGGGGTTTTTGTTTTAGTTTTGTGGTGGTTTTTTTTTTTTTTAAGAAGCTAAAGAAGCTTTATTAAGGGGGCTCCTGGGTGGGATTCCTTGATCAGCAGAGAAAGAAACAGGCAGAGAGCCAGACTAGGGAATACCACCAAATCTTTGTTTTCTTGATATTGAGCCTCAGTCCATACTGAAGACTGCAGCCCTTGACCCTCTGCAGCAAGTGCATGAGGTCCTCCTCAGTTTCAGCAAGCAGGGTTGTGTCATCTGCCAAACACAGATTGTTGATGAGTCTTCCTCCAATCCTGCTGCCACATTTCCATAGACAGGTCTTTTCTCCCTCAGAGCTAACATTGTTGTTAGGTGTCATCAAAGTGACTACAACTCATGGCAACCATATAAACAACAGATCCAAACCTCGTCCTATCCTGCATGATCCTCACAACATCCACCTTGCTCAAACCCATTGTGGAAGTCAATGCATCAATTCATCTCATTGAATTGATTTTCCTTTACTTTCTGACCTTCCACCTTTTCAAGCATGAAACATGCTCAAAGTATGTGACATGAACTCTCACCATCATTTCCTCTAACGAGCACTCTGGCTGCATTTTTCCAACACAAATTTGTTTGTCCTTTTGGAAATCCATGATGTATTAAAAACTCTTTACCAACACTACACTTCAAAGGCACCAATTCTTCTTCATCTTCCTTATTAATTATCACATTTTCACATGCATATAAAAGAATTTTTAAAACAGTCATTTGGGTCAGGCACACTTTAGCCTTTAAAGTGATATCCTTGCTCTTTAGCACTTGAAAGAGAACCTTGATTGCAGATTTCCCCAATGCAATGAGTTGTTTGATTTAGTGACTGCTTTTCCAATGGGTATTAGTTGTAGATCCAAGTAAAATAAACCCTTGACAACTTCAATCTTTTTCTCTCCATTTATCATAGTGTTGCTGATTGGTGTAGTTGTGAGGATTTTTATTTTCTTCATGCTGACATGTAATTCATAGTGAAGGCTATCGTCTTTGGCTGTCTTCAGTAAGTGCTTCGAGTCCTCTTCACTCTCTGCATGAAAAGTTGCTCCATCTGTAAATCAGTGGGGTTTTTTTTTAGTCTTCCTCCATCTTCATGTCACATTGCGCACTGTGTTAGGTGTCCTCAAGTCAACTATGACTCATAACTACTCTATGAATAACAGATCTGAACCTTGCCCTATCCTGTGGCATCTTCATCATCTTTGATAAACTTGAGCCCATTGATACAGTAACTGTGTCAATCCATCTTGTTGAGGGTCTTCCTTTTGCTCCCTGATCTTCTACCTTTACAAGCATGATGCCTTTTCCCAAACACTGGACCTTCCTAACAACACACCCAAAGTAGATAAGATGAGGTTTCATCATCCTTGCCTCTAAAGAAGCACCCTGGTTGTATTTTCTCAAAGATCTCATTTGTTTGTTCTTCTGACAGTCCATGGAATAATCAGTACTCTTCTTCAATACCACAACTCAAAGGCGTCAATTCTTTTTCAGTATTCATTATTCAATGTCCCTTTCCACAAGCATCTGAGGTGATTGAAAATATCCTGGCTTAGACCGGAGAATACCATCAAAGTCTGAATTAGATGTTTTGGGTAAGTGCTTTCTAGTTGACTATAAATCATAGCAATCCTATTAACAATAGATCTGAACTTTCTCCTATCCTGTGTCATTCTAATCATCTTGAACACGTTTTAGTCCGCAGCCAAAGATACTGTGTCTATCTACCTCATTGAGGGTCCTCTTCTCCTTCCCTGACTCTCCACCTTTCCAAGAATGAGGCCCCTTTCCAAGAAATAGCCTCTCTTAACAACATGACCAAAATATGTGAGACAAAGCGTCACTATCTACTGCCTTCAATGAATACTCCAGCTTCACTTTCTCCATCACATATCTATTTGTTCTTTGACAGTCCATGGGATAATTAGCTCTCTTCTCAAACACCGCAACTCAAATGCATCAACTCTTCTCCTGTCATCCTTATTTATTGTCCAGGTCTCAGATGTACATTAAGTGTTTGGAAAGAGTGTGGCTTGAATCAGGCACACCTTATTCTTTAAACTTATCTCATTTCTCTTCTGGACTATGGAGCAATTTCTGACATCAGATTTTCCCAGTGTTATATGTCTCTTGATCTCCTCACTGCTACTAATGGTGGTGTGACTGTGGATCCAAGCAAGATTAAACCATTGACAGTTTCAATCTTTTTTTCATCTATCATGATGTTGCCTATTGATCCAGTGGTGAAGATTTTTGTTTTCTTGTTGTTGAGATGCAATCCATATTGAAGGTTGCAATCTTTGGTCTCCAGCAAGCAATTTGGGTATTCCTTACTTTCAGCAAGCAAGGTTGTGCCCTCTGCACAACAGAGGTTATTGATGAGCTTTACTCTAATCCTGATGCCACACTCATTCATAAAACTCGGTTTCTTAAATTATTTGTTCAGCATCCAGATTGAATAAGTCCTTTCATTCTGATTCTAAACTCTTGAATAAAGACTTCATCTCCATCTACTAATTAACACAATTAAGTAAATGCACCAAAGCTTGTTCCCATCTGAGTGTGCTACCATGAGTCATTTTTGCAACTATCATCATTTTTTACTGCCACAGCAGCTCTGTGAAAGCAATAAGGAAGATACTATGATTAGTCTCATTTTATAAAAAAGAACTAAAAAGGCCCAGAGATGTGAAGAGTTTTACTTACATGGCCATGGTGAAAACTTACAGCTAAGACTAACATTCAGACCTCTACAGTCCTGCTATAGTCTTGATCTAATTAAGTAAGTGACTATTTCCCAGATTTATTAAACTACTTGCCATCAAATCAACTCTGATTCATGGTGACTCCATTTGTGCCAGAGAAGAACTGTGCTTGGTGGACTTTTTAATGGCTCATGTTTTGGGAAGTAGGTTGGCAGGCCTTTATTATTATTATTATATCTTTATTTTAAGGTATGTCTAAGGTGGGCTTGAACCTCCAATAATTTGCCTAACAATTGAATGCCTTAAAAGCTGACACCAGTCAGGGATGCTCTTAGATCCATACTGACTGATTTGATGAGTATCCCATCTCCACTGACCAGTGAAAAATAATCCAAAAGCAAACAGATCTGAGAAGGTAGAGGTTATAGGACAGACTAGGAAAATTTAATATCATGTGATAATAGCACCGTTCTCTTTTTTTTGTTGTTGTTGTTTTTTTGTTTGTTTGTTTAGCACATAGAACATACCAGTGCAAGCCACTTTGTATATATTACCGCATTTATCCTTAAAACTCCCTGTGAGGAATATATTGTTAGCTCTATTTGCAGACGAGGGAGCTAAGGTTAAACAGAGTAACTCACCAAGGAAACAGCTAGTAATCCATCCATGTATAATGGGAGGTCCTGTGAGTAACTCCAGAACTCACTGAGGTCAAATGACCCAGGAAGAGAGGAGCTGCCTGGATTGTCTGGATTGCATCCACCTGGGCAGATAAAACCATCAGAGGTGAAACCTCTGTAGTGTTCCTGTCTCCTCTTGTACCTGCTGACTCTAATGTGAAGTTACTTCTCTGTCCAAGTCTTCCTTTTGATGTGGGAAATCCCCAGCAGGCCTTTGCGAGCCTGGTGTCTTCTTGGCTTCTCTGTAACAGGCATGCTTCGGAGAGTCTCTCCTCATTCAGAAGGAAATGAACAAGCAGTAAAGAAGTGATTTGCTCCTCTTGTTAGAATGTTTACAGCCAGAACCAAACTGGAGTAAGGGAAGAAATACAAATTTAAGATCAGTGATACTGTAATGTAATATTTTCTATAAATCAATAGTTATTTTTTAAATTCATTTAAGTTAATGACAGATTCCAGACTTAAAGCTTGCTCAACTCTTGATCCTCTGTTATTCCAATTCATCCTGGCTTGTCAGATCCTGTCAATGTAAATTTTTGACGTTTTGTTCATTTAGGATTTTTTTTCCATTATTTGAATTTTTCCATGTTTATTGCACTAAAATGTTATCTTGATTCCTTCTTTTGACACTCCTTTTAGCTTTACTACTGAAGAGACTGGCCTTGAACTGAAATAGCACAGAAAGGTCCTCTTTTCCAGTGTACAAGCTCTCTCCTGCCCATTCCTGCCTCTCCCAACTGGTTAGCTGTTCGGTGTCTACGCCACCCCCATATATGGCTACCATGGTACACACATGCTTGCAGCTGAAGCAGCCACCACCCCAGTCTCCCTCTCCCAGGACATGAGAAAAATGAAGAGAGAAACACCTTCCTCACCTTACATAAGAGCTATAGGAGTTCTGAAGTTTGTCTTTCTCTTTCTTACAGACACTTTTGATACTATCAGTTGATAGAAATTAATTTGCCAAGAAGAAAACTCCTATCTTTTCTTCTCTCAAATTAGAGCTAACATCTAATTTCAGTTATTGCACTCCCATCACTGTTCCTCTAAGGAAGTGGTTCTCAGAACTCATTCCTACCCCTACTCTTGTTGTTGCTGTTTGGTGCCATTGAGTTGAGTCTGACTCTTAGCAACCCTATGAACAAAAGATCTGAACCCTGTTCTATCCTGAGTCATCCTCACACTTCTTGACACATTAGAACCCCCTAAGGATCATGTCAATCCACCTGGTTGAGGATCTTCCTCTCTTTCGCTGACCCTCCACCCTTCCCAGCATCATGTCCCTGTCCAAGAAATAGCCCCTCCTATCAACATGCCCAAAGTATGTGAGGCAAAGCCTCATCATTCTTGCCTCCAAAGAGCACGTGAGCTGAACCCTTTTCAAGACATACCTCTTTATTCTCTTGGTCATCCATGAGATGTTCAGTGCTCTTCTTCAACACCAAAGCTCAAAGGCATCAATGTTTTTTCCTGTCATCTTTATTCATTTTTTAGCTCTCAGATGCATAGCAAGTGATTGGAAAGACTATGGCCTGAACCAGACACACTTTAGTCCTCAAACTGATATTACTACTCCTCAATACTTTGGAGAGGTCACTAACTGCAAATTTTCCCAGTGCAATGTGCCTCATTATTTCCTGACTGCCAGTACCCAAGGGTGGTAATTGTGGATCCAAGCAAGATGAAGCTGTTGACAATTTCAATCTCCTCTTCATCTATCATGGCATTGCCTATCAGTCCAGTGGTAAGAATCTTTGTTTTCTTGACATTGAGACACAAACTATACTAAACGCTGCATTCCTTGATCTTCTGCAACAAGTACTTCAAGTCCTCCTCACCTTCAGCAAGGAAGGTTGTGTCATCTGCATAGCACAGGTTACTGATGTGTCTCCCTCCAATCCTGATGCCACACTCCTCTTCATAGAGTCCACCTTCTCAAATAATTTGCTCAGCATACAGATTGAATAGCTATGAAGAGAGAATACAACCCTGACACACTCCCTTCCCAATTTTAAACCATACAGCGTTCCCCTGTTCTGTTCACACAACAGCTTTCAGGTCCAAGTATAGGTTCTATGTGAGCACAATTTAAATGCTCTGAGGCTCCCATTCTTTTCATTGTAAGCCATGACTTGTCATGATCCACCTAGTCAAACATCTGGAGTCAAAGAGGAAGAAATTGATAATTTTTACCAAATCTTGCAGTCAGAAATTTGCCAACAATGCAAACAAGATGTGTTAATGATAATTGCTGACTGGAATGCTAAAGTGGGAAATGGTGAAAAAGGAATAGTGGTTGGAAAATATAGGCGTGGTGATAGAAATGAGGCTGGAAATAGAATGACTAAATTTTGTAATTACAATGATTTATTCATTGCAAATTTCTGTTGTTGTTATATGCTGTCAAGTCGGCTGTGACTCATAGCGACCCTATGTACAACAGCTCTGAACCTTCCTCTAATCTGAGCAACCTTATTCTCTCTGGCACTCCTTCTCCCATTACCCCAGCCATTGAATCAATTCACCTCATTAAAGGTCTTCTTCTCTTGTGCTGCCCCTCCACCCTCCCAAGCAAGATGTCCCTTTACAAGGACTGGTCCCTCCTTGCAACATGCACAAAGTATGTCAGATGAAACTTCAGAACGCTTGCCTCCAAGGAGCAGCCCAGTTTCACCCTCTCCAGGATGAACCTGTTTGTTCTCCTAGCAGTCCATGGTATATTCAATACTCTTCTCTAGCACCACATTCAGTCAATTCTCTTTCTGTCATCCCTAGTCACTGTTCATCCTCCCTTGGAGCAGCTGGTAGATTCAAACCACATGCCTTTGGGATTGCAGTGCATCTTCTCACCATTAGGGCCACCAGAGCTCCCACACTTCACAGTAGCTATTATTACTAATTAAAAACACTTTCTTGAAACAAAATGGTGGCAAGTACAAGAAATAAATACCTACCTACCTACATACATACATAAATGTTAAACTTCTCTCTAGATGAACTTTTACAAATATTGTCCTGAGGTAGTCTTTAAATCTCAAATGTTAAACCAAAAAAAAAAATATTTCCTGAAGTCTTAATTAGTAAGAAATGACTGCTTTGAACATTGTGTTCTTTTACAGAAATATCTATATGGGATCAAACTGATAACAGCAACTTGAACAGTTAGAACTCTTGTTCAGTGAGCTTATTATGTCAATATGGGAGAAACTGCCAATCAGAAAAGGAGACTGAGACTGGTTGTATACAACTCGAAGATTCTAATTAGTGTCACTGAATTATACATATAGAAATGGTTGGACTGGTGTATATTGTGCTGAACATATTTTTAATAATAAAATACTAATTTATTTTTTCTAAATAAAGATAGAGCTGTTTTGTGTGACTCCAGGAGGTAGAGAGAGATTTAGGTCCCACACTCCTTTCTGGGATGCACTGCAGAATACAGGAGGTTCCTGGGAAGTAATGTAAAGATCACTAGTATAGCATGTAATGGCATTACCATCAGTTTTCCTGCCTCAAATAAGCCCATCCGGTTTTCAGTGAGTGTGAACTTTGGTGGTATATTACCATGTCTTTACACTATGTGACCACTGGTTGGGCATAAACTTCCAGTTGTTCAGCTAGCAGCCAAGTGCATGGATCATTTGCACCATTCAGGGACACCCAGTGACACTAAACCGACTGATATCAGGTAGATTCCTACCCACAGTGACCCGATGTGACACAGTAGAACTGCTTCAGGTTTTTCCAAGGCTGCCCATCTTTACAGGTGCAGACTGTCATTATCTTTCCTCAGTGATGCCCCTTGTAGGTTCAAACCACTGACCTTTTTTAGCAGCCAAGCATTTTAATCATTGTACCATCAGGGCTCATTGTAATGGCATTGTAATTGCTGTTAAGTGCCATCGAGTTGACTGCGACTTTTAGCAAAGCAATGAGAAGATTGAGACCTTGCCCTCTCCTTCACCATCTTCACAATCTGCACCATGCTCAAGTCCACTGCTTCAGGCACCGTGTCGGTCCATCTCCTTGAGGCTCTTCCTGACCGTCTATGTAATTATTTCCATTTTGCTTTGCTCTGAGAGGTCTTTTCTGCTTCAGAATAACTTTAACGCCTTTACAATCTCTGTGAAAGCACCTGCCATTCAGCTGGTTGGCCAAATGCAAGGGTAGGTTTTGTGACCACTGGACCAAGCAGAGAGGAAGTGCTTGGCCCAGATGGCATTTCTGATCTCGGGTTCCATAGTGAAGTATGCAGCCACTCCCTGCGAAGACAGACTCAACCCAGAGATGCTGCTATAAATTCTCCCCTCTCTATACAGCTGTTGCTGGTTGTTAAGTGAGCATTAGATGCCAGAGACTTGAATATGGTTCCTGTTCAAGAGTGGAATAACCACCCCATACAGGAAAACCCTGAGGGCCTGAAGCTTGGTAAGAGCTGCTCCCTTTGGGAAAGAGTAGATTTGCTTTTTTTTTTTCCTGACAAACAGCTGTGCCGTATTTGTTTCTTGGCCAGGGTTGATTGTTTCAACCATAAGCTAGCCCCAACTGGTCAGAACTGTCTATCCAGTTGAGAGCCCTCTACCAACCTCAGACTGACACAGAGAGTTCACCCTGACTCATCTGCAGAAGGCACAGATGGGGATCAGTGTGATTAGAGCTGGCTGTGTCTCAGAATCTATGTGCCACAGAATCAGCCATGTTTCCTTTCCCCCTGGGAATTCTGGGTAAGCCCTGATAATGCACAAATGGTTTCCATTGCTTCCCCATTTCTCCTATCAGTATCCTTTTCTAGAATTCATTTCTTCATAAAGAAGTATTGTCTGTGCCAAACTCTTTCAGTGTTAAGAATACTTTGTTTTATCCCATCTGAGCAAAAGTCTAGATTTATTTGAGAACAAAGTTGTCATTTCATGTTGTTGTTGAGTACTGTGTAGTCAGAACAGACCCATGCCTTATCCTCCAGCAGGTTTTTAGGGGAAGTAAATGTCAACAGAGCTGAATGCCCATCTTTCTCCTGCAGAACAACTGGTGGATTCAAGCCACATGTCTTTAGATTGACAGCGCAGCTCCTTACCACTAGGCCACCAGAGCTCCTTATAGCGGGCTTCAATATTTGGCCTTGACTGATCTTTGTTGGTTGATTTCCATCTAGTTCGTTCCAACTCCCGAAACCCATATAGGTCAGAGTAGAACTCCTCCACAGAGTTTTCAAGGTTGTCACTTTTTTGGAAGCAGATTGCCAGGTCTGTCCTCTGAGTTGCCTCTGGGTGAGTTTGAACATCCAACATTTAGGTTAGCAATTGAGCTCAGACAATCTGTGCCACCTAGTTTGTTAAGTAAGTTATGCTATTTTTAAAATGTACTGTACAAATATTATTGTTAGGTGTTGTTCAATAGCTTCTGACTCGTGCTGTTGTGATTGTCGTTAGGTGCCACTGAGCTATGACTCCCTGAGTTCCAATGAACAACAGATATGCACCTCCTCCTACCCTGCACCACCCTCATGACCTTCCACATGCTCAAACCCATTGGGACGATCATTGTGTCGAACCATCTCATTGAGGATCTCCCTCTCTTTCTCTGGCTCTCCATTATTCCCAACACGGTGTCTTTTTCCAAGAACTGACCTCTCCTGACAACATGCCTCAAAGAATGTACACCTATGGAACACCCTGGTTTCACTTCTTCAAGAACATGTTTATTCTTATGACAGCTCATGAGCTATTGAGTGCTCTTCTCCAACACCACAATCCAAAGACATTGATTCTTCCTTTGTCATTTTTCTTCATAGTCTAACTTTCAGAATGCATAGGAAGCAATTGAAAAGACCATTGCTTGGACCAGTCTTTAAACCAACAGCCTTTCTCTTCAGCACTTTTGAGAGGTTCTTGAAAGTAGATTTCCCTAATGGAATGTGTATATATATATATATCTATATCTATATATATATCTATATATCTATATATATATATATCTATATATATATATCTATATCTATATATATATCTTGACTGCTCCCATGGGGATTGGTTGTGTGTTCAAGTAAAATTAACTCATTGACACCACCAATCTTTGCTCCATCTGTTATGATCTTCTTGTTTATTGGTCCAGTGGTGAGAATTTTTGTCTTTGAATTTTGTCTTGAGTTTGAAACGAATGATCTTCTATAGCAAGTGGATCATATTCTCTTCATTTTCTGCAAGCAAGGTTATGTCATCCATATAACACAGGTTGCTGATGAGACTTCCCCCATACTAATGCCATATTCTTCTTTATATAGTCCTAGTTCTCTCTCTAACGATTTTCTCAGCACACAGTTTAAATAGGTATAGAGAGAGGATAAAATCTTATTGTACACTTTTCCTGATTAAACCATGGTGTGTTCTCTTGTACATAGGTTACATAAGATTTTATCCTCTTTATATACCTATTTAAGCTGTATGCTGAGAAAAATCATTGGAGGAAAACAAAGAGATTTGTCCTGGAGAGGGTTAAACCAGGCTGCTCCTTGGAGGCAAGGATTCTGAGGCTTCGTCTGACATACTTTCGACATGTTGGACATGTCCTTGGAGAGGGACATCATGCTTGGTAGGGTGAAGGGACAGTGCAGGAAAGGAGGTGGATTGATTCAGTGACTTGGGTAATTGGGATGGGTGTATCGGAGATGGTGCGATTGGCACAGGACAGAGCAGAGTTTAGGGCTGTTGTACCTAGGGTTGCTATGAGTCACAAGTGATTTGATGGCACAGAATAACAACAACACCAACATGTTCTCTTGTACTGTTCAGACAACTGCTTCTTGATCTTTATGTAGGTTTCATGTGAGTATAATCAAATGTTCTGGGATTCTCATCCTTCTTAATGTTATCTATAATTTGTTATGATCCACACAGTCAAATACTTTTGTATAATCAATAAAACACAAATAAACATCTTTCTGGTATTCACTGTTTTCACCCAACATGCATCTAACATTAGTAGTGATATCTCTATCACCACCACCTCTTCTGAAGCGGCTTGAATTTCTGGAAGTTTCCTACTGATATAATGTTACAGCCACTTGTTAAAAAACCTTCAGCAAGATTTTATTTGTATGTAATATCAATTATATTGTTTGATAATTCCCACATTCTGTTGGATCACCTTTTTTGGAATGGGAACAAATATTGACTTCTAGTCAGTTGGTGGAGCTCCCCAATTAAAACAAGCTTGGAAGCAGGAATGGCATCCACTTCCGAAATAGCTTGCCTCCAGAAACCCTATGAACATGGAGAAACGATGGAAGTTATACAAGTGTTCAGATCTTTCTTTCATAGGTTTGCTATGAGTCGTCTTTGATTCGATGGCACTTAACAACAACAGTCAGTTGGCCAAGTAGCTGTCTTCCAAATTTCATGGAATTGACTAGTGAGTACATCTAAGGCTGCATCTTTATTTTTTAAACATGTCAATTGGTTTCCTATCAATTCCTGGGGATTTGGTTTTTGACAAATCTTTTCATGCAGCTTGAACTTCCTTTGTTACTATTGGCTCTTGGTCATATGTTACTTTCTGAAATGGTTCAGTGTCAATCAATTTTTTTGGGCGCAATGATTCTTGTGTCTTCCTTTCATCTTACTTTGATGCCCATATCACTCAATATTGTGCCCACTTCAGTATTGCAAATTGAGGCTTGAATTTGTTCTTCACTTCTTTCAGCTTGAGAAATGCTGTGTATGTTCTTTCCATTTGGTTTTCTTACTTCAGCTCTTTGCACATTTTGTTAGAATACATGTTTTGTTTTCTCGAGCTACCCTTTGAAATCTTCTGTTCATCTCTCTTACTTTGCTGTGGGGTTTTTTTTAATTGGTTTTTCTGTTTTTGTTTATTTACTTTCTTTTGGCCTTTCAATAGTCTAGTTTCAGATTCTCTTCTGACATTTATTTTGGTCTGTCTTTCCTTCCTGTCTTTGTAATAACCTATTGGATCCTTCATGAAAAATGTCCTTGATGTCATCCCACAACCTGTCTAGTCTTCCCTCGGTGTTCAATGCATACTGATCCTATTCTGTCATATCAGAATGAACCCTGACCTGTTCCTACTCCATCCTGACAGTCTCAGCTTATTGCAGTCACTGTGTCCAGTCCCTCTCAGTGAAGGTTCTTCTCTTTTTTCATTGACCGTCTACTTTTCCAAGCATGACATCCTCTTCAGGTGTTAGCCTCTCCTGATAGCATGTCCGAAATATGAGAGATCAAGTCTCACCATTGAGCACACTTGCTGTACTTGTGTGTAACACTATTTGCCAATTAAATCTTTTTCTTTAGAATACTTAGTGTCATCGATGAAGTAATCACGTCATGAAACCATCACCCCAATCCTGGCCACATTTCCTAAGACCATCAGCAGAAATATACTGCTTTAGGACAGGTATTTTAGTTAGACTTGTGCTATTTGGGATCTCTTGTTGCAAGTAATGAAAGCTACCTATGCTAGCTTCCACCATAGGGATAAATTTATCCTAAAAATAAAGAAGCACCACTTTGGCCCCAAATCAAGACCAGCAGTTTAACAGAGCTGTTAGTTTTAAGCAAGAGCCTAAAGAAATATCTTATGATGATCTGTTGGCCATTTCAGAACTTTTGAAATGTAATGATCAATTCATTAGCAAGAAACAGCTCAGTAAAAACAAACAAACAAAAAAACAAACCCAAAAACATTAACCCAAAGAAACATCTCATGGAAACAATGATAGGATTGTGGTCAGGCCCCAAGAAGGCCCTGAAAATTGGGAAGACCTCTGGGACCTATTTGCTACTCTGTCTCTCTGGTTTTGTCACCTCTTTTAAATAAGAGAGATGCTGATGTCTATCAGAAGGCAGTGCTCATCATAGCTGCTCAGATCTGCCCAGAATGCTAATGTATTACTTTCCTAGAGATGCCATAACCAAGCACCATCATCTAGGTGGCTTATAACAACAAAAATTGTCTTATGGTTCTGGAGGCTAATCATCTAAACTCAGGGTGTCAACAAAGCTGTATTCTCTCTGAATTCTCTACAGGAAGAAACTCTTGTTTCTTAGTTTCTGGTAGCAACAAGTATTCCTTGATGTGTCGATGCATCTTTTTTATGGTCATCCTTCTTCGGTTTCTTATCTTTTTTCCTCTTTTATAGGAAATCATTCACATTGACTTAGGACTCGATTGACTTATGTGTGACCTAATACTAACTGATAATATCTTCAAAGACCTCATTTCAAAGAAAGTTACTTTCAAAGGTACCATGAGTTAAGACAACAACATAAATTTGGAGGTGGGCACAATCAACCCATAACAGTTGCATTTCATTAGGTACAGCAAATGGACAGAATCTTACAGATTTATACTCAACCATAGTTTCCAGATTTGGTTAATGAGTACACAAACTGCTTGTGAGAATTTGAATCAAAAGTGCTAAAGAGCAAGGATGTCAGCTTAAAGACTAATGTGCGACTTATCCAACCCATGGCATTTTCAATTGCTTCCTAGGCATCTGAAAGCTGCATGATTAATAAGGATGAAAGAAGAATCTATGACTTTGAATTATAATGTTGAAAGAATACTGAATATTTCATGGACTGACAAAAGGACAAACATATATTTTGGAGGAGGTGCAATCAGAGTGGTTCTTAGCGTCAGGGATGGTGAAATTTAGTCTCACATACCTTGGGCATGTTGTCAGAAGGGATCAGTCCTAGGAAAAAGATATTACATTGGTAAAGCTGGAGAATCAGTAAAAGAAAGGAAGACTCTCAACAAGATGGATTGACAAAATGACTGTAACAATGGGCTCAAGTATATTAGAGACTGTAAAGAGCATGTCTTGGGTTGCGGAAATGGCATAGGATAGGGCAAGGGTTAGATCTGTTGTTCATAGATTTTCTGTGAGTCAAAGAGAGAACTCTGTTGGTCTAGTGGATAGAAAGTTATGCTACCAAGTCAAAGGTGGGTGATTTTAACCTGCGGCCTTCAGACCTGGTTTTAGTTGTTTTGGGTCAAACATTCTTCTAAGTGGTATAGCACTGGTCTGTCAATTTGTTGTACAGAGGTAATGCTGTACATGGTTGGTGTGATGCTAAACACTGTGACACTGATGTGTCAAATGAGATAATGGTTACCCATGGTGGACAGTGTTTGCTGGAGCTCCCCAATTAAACCAAGCTTGGAAGCAGGAGTGGCATTCAGTTCCAAAATAGCTTGCCTCTGGCAACTCTATGAACTTAGAGAGACGATGAAAGTTATACAAGTGTTCAGCTCTTTCATTCATAGGGTCACTATGAGTCATCTATAACTCAATGGAACTTAACAACAACGAGCAAGTATGGTTCAGGATAGAGCAAGAACTATTGTTCATAGGATCTCAACTTAATGGCATCTAATAACTGCAAACTATTGTAAACTACATATTACTAAATATCCATTCCAGGCCCACTCTAGAATGTCTAAGATTAGGGACTGGGACCCTGTGTGTAAATGTCCTAAAAAGGTTCTGATGAAACAATATATTTCAGTGTCAGTGCCACTGAAATAGAGGTTTTAAGACTCCATTAATTTTATAGTCAATGTCTAATAAAAGACTATCTTTTAAAGTGTCTACTATTTGGGGAGGCTGTTACACTTTGCCTAGAAGAAGGAAATCACTTCATACAAATATGCATAAGTGGCAAAAGGAACTCCCTGCTCTACAGAGTCTAGTGGAAATCTGAGACGTCAGCACAAAGCCAGATCTAATATCATTACTTTAATAGGCTCCAAGGTCAGAACTCCCAGACAAAATTCAACAGCAGTTCTTATGAGGTCAAATATGGCCAGGTGCTAACCGACAGGTGAAGCAGGTATTGTGAGTGAGTGCCACAGTCAAGGACGGTTTTGAATTTATATATTTATACTGAAGAAAGTAGAAATTCCATTGGGAGAATACTACTTTAGAATACCTAGTTGAGTTTTATGTTCCCTGATGTTAATTCAGATACGTGTAGTTTGTACCATTTGGTAAACTGCTACCCTCTCTCTAGATGTTTGTTCTTCCAGCCTTCATATCTTCACTTACTGGAAGCCCTCACTGATTCCTTAGTCCATAAATCTTTGCTTCTGCTCCCATAATTCTCTCTGCACACCTTGATCATATCAAGGATTGTGATTTTACTTTCCTATCACTTCTACTTGGTAGTGATGGGTATTTGGTAATTAAGTAACTAACTTTAATAACATATATGGGATAGATGGGATTCACTGTTTGGAAGCAGTGCTTTGTTTGCTAATTATGTTCCTGGCTTCACAAATGCCCCTCAGCTTCCCCTTATTATGACACTTAGCTCCTCTATGCTTTTACCAACAATCTCAACACTATCCCAGGTTCTCCTATCACTAGTGTCTCAACCGTGAGAGTCATCTAAACTTGTAGCTCAACACTCAGTATGCCATGATAATTAGGACATTAGCACCAAAATTAATTTTGGAACCGTTTTATTTGTTTTACACTAATACAACCTCCCCCCCCCCAAAAAAAAGTTCAAACTCATCGTCATTTCATGCATTCTGACTCTGTTGCTAAATAAGCCATAACTTCATAGGCATAATAAGAATTTTACTTCATTTAACTCTTATAAAAATCCATCAATAATGTTTCATGAGGGAAATTGCGAGCTCAGAATTAGTTAGGCAACCTGCTTAGGTCAAGTAACACATCTCAAGTAAATGTCAGAATCAAGACGTAAGCCAGTTCTAGGCTCTTTCAAAACTTACATTGCTCTCCCTCCGTGTGCCTTTGTGACTATCAAGTACAGAAGGAAGCAGTTTCCTAAAACTATTGTTAAAGCTTCCAGTAGATTTTGAGCCTTTGTCTATTTGAAACTCATCTTCCTATCATGGTTGAGGAAAATATTCCTCCACAGTTGTCTTTATTTCCATTAAAAGGCATTCCTGCTCTTCAAGAGCACCACACTTTGATGGAGCTATTTGTAGCAGATGTGGCCCCTTCACTGTAGAGTCTGAGAATGTGGCCTTCATTGTCCTGTATTGTACCCGCGTAGGACAATGGGGTGCCCTCACATACTTCACAAAGTGATAGTTTTATGTGTCTGTTTGACTAGACTGACGTTCCCAGTTGTTGGCCAAACACTAGTCTAGCCAGTCACTGTTAAGGCATAATTTTATGTGACTAAATTTGTTTGCCTATGTAAAGCATGCTCCCTGGCATACTGTAATCTAATGAGGAATTGTTGCTAGTTGTCAGAGATCTAGCCCCTGCCTCACAGAAACCCTACAATCTGGAAATAAATGCTATGTAGTTTTGTACCATCTCCGTGATCACTTGCAGAATGGACCATTGATATCCACAGAGTTTTCACTGACTGATATTTCAGAAGCATATAATCATGACTCTCTTCCTAATTTGTCTTTGTCTGGAAGCTCCATTGAAACCTGATGAGTGTCGTTGCAACATACAAATCTCCACGGACAGACTGGTGGTGGCTGCACTTGAGGTGTGTTGGTGAGGAATCAAGCTCGGGTCTGTGGCACAGGAGTCAGGAATCGTACCACTGAACCACCAATGCCTGTCCCACCATTTGGTATTCCAGTGTACTATAACCACCTTTCATAATTCAGTCTCCTGTAATGGTCATGTGAATCAGGTAATCACGTGATACACTATGGCAGGATTGAAAAATAGAGCAAGAATGATGTGGTATTCATGGATAAAAAGACAATTTCAAGTTTTATTCTAAAATACAATGCTGGGAGAGCTAGGATACTGTTTACTCACATATGAGGAGGACTTGTTACTATGACTATTATACAAACCAACAGCTAAAGCTAAGGAGAGGAGAGAAAGATTTTTTTTTTACAAAATTTAGAGTGTTACAAAAAAAAAAAATTGGCAGTCTGAAATTGACCAAATACGTAATCAAGATGCATTAATGATAACTGATTATTAGAATACAGAAGCAATGAAGAGGAAATGGTAGTTGGAAAATATGAATTTGGTGACAGAAATAAGGCAAGCAATTTAATGATTGAATTTTGTGTATTCAATTAATTACTTCAATGCAAATATTTTTTAAAAACTCACAAAAGGCAATTTTACACATGGGCCTTGCCTGACAGACTGCACAGGAATCAAATTTACTTCATCTGTGGAAGGAATTTTTGGAGAAGCTCAATATTAGTTCTCAAAATCAGACCAGGTGCTGACTGTAGAACAGGCCATCAGCTACTCATGTGAGACTTCAAATTGAGACTGAAGAAAATAAAAATTATTCCAAACAACCAAAATACAACTTCAAATCTATTCCACCTGAATTTAAAACCATTCTAGGAATAGGTTTAAGGCATTCAACACCAATGATTGAAGACCAGATGAGTTGTAAAATGACAGCCAGGACATCATTCATGAAGAGAGCAAAAGGTCGCTACAAAGACAGAGGATAAAGGAAAAAAATCAAAATGGATATGAGAAGAGACTGATACTACATCAAGAAGCCAAAACAAAGGGAAGAGATGCTGAAGTAAAAGAGTTGAAAATTTCAAAGGGCAGCTCAAGAAAATAAAGCAAAGTGTCATGATGGAATGTGCAAAGCTCTAGAACTAGAGAATTAAAAGGGAAGAACTCTTTACTCAAGGTTAAAGCACTGAAAACCAAAGTCAAGCCTTGAGTTGCAATACTGAGATGCTATCAGCAAAATCTTAAATGATTCAGAAAACATTAAAAGAACATGAAGGGAATACAAAAAGTCATTGTACCAAAAAGAATTGGCTGACACTGATCTATTTACAGAAATACCATATAATCAAGAGCCAAGGATGATGAAGGAAAAAATGTCAAGCTGGACTGAAGGCTCTGGCAAAAAAATAAGTCCCCAGGAATTGATGTGATAGCAAATGATGTTTCAAATAACATATGCCTGCCTGGATGTGTTCACCAGTCTGTTCCAGGAAATTTGGAAGACCGCTATCTGGTCAACTGGAAGAGATCAACATTCGTTGCCATTTCCAAAAAAGGTGATCCCATAGAACATGGAAATTATTGAACAAAATCATTAATATCTTTTGCAAGCAAAATATTGCGAGGATCATTGGCTGGAACAGTACATTGATAGAAAAATGCTATAAATTCAAGCTGCATTTAGAAGGTGTGACGTTATATCCACGACTTTACTTGCTGTAAGTGAGGAAGACTTGAAGTTCTTGCTGCAGAAGATCAAAGAATACAGCCTTCAATATGGATTACATCTCAACCTTAAAAAACCAAAATTTCTCATCACTGGATCAATAGGCCATATCATGATAGATGAAGAAGAGATTGAAACTTTCAATGGCTTCGTCCAACTTGAATTCACAATCAATACACTTGGTTTGTGCAGCCAGGATATCAGAAGATGTTTTATATTATGAAAATCTGCATTCTGGAACCTCTCCAAAATGATAAAGAGCAATGACACCGGTTTGAAGACAAAGGTGCACCTGATTCAGGCCATGGTCTTTTCAATTACCTGTTATGCATCAGAGAGCTGGCCAATGATGAAGGATGACAGAAGAATTGATGCCTTTGAGTTATGGTGCTGGAAAAGAACACTGAGTATCCCATGGATTGCCAGAAGAACTAACAGATACATCATGGAGAAAGATCCAGACAGAGTGCTCTTTGGAGGGAAAGATGACAAAGCTTCATCTATTTTGGGCATGTCATTGGTGAGGATATTGCTTGAAGAATAGCATTGTGCTTGCAAAGTTAGAGGGGCTTACAAAAAAAAGAGGAATACCTTTGACAAGATTGATTGATTGACACAGTGATTGCTGTCTGAAATAATGAGGCTGGCACAGGCTAGGGGAGGGTTCAGATCTCTTGTTCATAGGGTTGCGACATACTCAACTTGAGGGCACCTGACAAAAAGAAATGTAATTTTGCCGGTCAAATTGAGGTTATATCAGAGTAGAGTGGATAGTTAATCCAAATCACTTCTGAATTCTAAAAGACCAAAACACACACACACACACACACACACACACACACACACACACACACAGAGAGAGAGAGAGAGTGAAAGATAGATGTCACGAGAGTAGTTTCTAGTTGCTGTTGTTGTTGTTATGTCCCGTCTAGTCATTTGTGGCTCAAAGGAACCCTATGTACAACAGCCCTAAACCCTGCTCTATCCTGTGCCAATCGCACTGCCTCTTACATTGCCTCTTACTCCCAATTACCCCAGTCACTGAATCAATCCATCTCATAGAGGGTCTTCCCCTCTTGCGCGGACCCTCCACCCTCCCAAGCATTATGTCCCTCTCCAAGGACTTGTCCCTCCTTGCAACATGACCAAAGTATGTCAGACGAAGCCCCAGAATCCTTGCCTCCAAGGAGTAGCTTGGTTTAACCCTCTCCAGGATGAATCTGTTTGTTTTCTTGGCAGTCCATGGTACATTCAGTACTCTTCTCCAGCACCACAGCTCAAAGGCATCAATTCTCCTTCTGTCCTCCCTAGTCATTGTCCAACTCTCTGATGCATTACAAGTGATTGCAAAGACCATGGCCTGTGTCAGGCACACCTTAGCCTCCAGAGAGACACCGTTGCTCTTGAGTACTTTAGAGAGGTCCCTAACAGCAGACTTTCCCATCGCAATACGTTTTTTGATTTCCTGGCTGCTGGTGCCAAGAGTGTTGACTGTGGAGCCGAGCAAACTGAAGCTGTGAACAATCCCAATCTTTGTGCCATTCATCCTGATGCTACCAATTGGTCCAGTGGTGAGAATCTTTGTCTTCTTGACACTGAGCCTCCGTCCATACTGAAGGCTGTAGTCCTTGATCATCTGCAGCAAGTGCTTCAGGTCCTCCTCAGTTTCAGCAAGCCGGGTTGTATCATCTACGTAACAGAGATTGTTAATAGATCTTCCACCAATCCTGACGCCCCAATTCTCCTCATAGAGCCCAGCCTCCCAGATAATCTGCTCTGCATACAGGTTGAAAAGGTATGGAGATAGGATACATCCCTGGTGTACACCCTTTCCAATTTTGAACCATGTAGTGTTACCCTGCTCTGTTCTGACAACTGCCTCTTGGTCCAAGTATAGGTTTTGCATTAGCACAATTAAATGTTCTGGGATTCCCATTCTTTTCAGGGTCAGCCACAGTTTGTTATGATCCACACAGTCAAATGTCTTTGCATAATCAATGAAACACAGATAGACATTCTTCTGGTATTCCTTGCTTTCAGCTAAGATCCATCTAACATCAGCTACAATATCCCTAGTACCACAACCCCTTCTAAACTCAGGCAAGGAATTCCAAGGAACCAAGTAACTTCTAGGATTACCGACAAGGAAGGAAAGGATAAGACTAAAACCTTGGTTTGAACTTTTCACCTCCGGAACTGTAAGAAAATAAATTTCTGTTCTTTAAAGCCGCCTACATGTGTTTAGTAAGAGAAGAACTAGGTAAGTATGACACAACATATCTGTAACTAGGTAGCATAAGAGTCACAGAAGCAAGCATTGCAATTGAGAGGTTGGGTGATGACGGTGCTTACACAGGTTCCCTAGACACAGCATGTGTGTAGCTAACTGTACCCCCACTGAGATTTTAAGAAGACTTGGAGTCTTAGGGCATATCAGAAATAGTTTGCATGATGTTGTAAGTGGGGTATTAGAACGGATATTTAAAAATAAATCAGAAGTATTCAACTCCTTCACATTCAAGCATGATTCATAAGTTAAAGGCCTAAAGAGGAGCACTTGGCCTTAAGAGCAGAAACAAACACAATTTACTCCAACAGGAAATATGAACACAGCCTGCAAGAAAGCAGCAATGCCTTCTCCCCCAAGACCCAGGACAAACTCAAGCCAGAGCTACACAGACGCTGCAGCATCCACACCAGACAGATGTGTGGCCCTGTGTCCAGGGGCTGATTCCAGCATGTGCAGGTATTGTTTCCTGAAATATGTAACGCTCTCCTCCAGCTTCATTAGCAAATACTATTCATCATTTCTTATGCACAGGGTATCAGATCAAGGTGCCTTCAAGGGTAGCAAGCACATGCCTTATCTAGAACATGACGAATATAGTATCCCAGAAGCATCCACTAAAGTACAGGAACTACTAGCAGATTTTTGCTGCAGATTTTGATCCTCTCTGTAGATTTCATTATCTTAAGTGGAACAAAATAGTTCATTAGTATTCTTTCCAATTTTTTCAGAGAGTCCTCAGTATTAAAAACCAATGAACTGCCTATGGAGTTTGCAAAAGGCTGTAATCTCTACAGAAGCATACTGTCATATCCATCTCCCAAATCGCAGCTTGGAGATACCAACGTTTCAGTTAGTAGATCAGCACATTACCCACTGTCCCACTGTGGCTCCTTGGGATTAAGGAAGCAGCAGATGAGAAAGAGCCAATGAAGGAAGAAATTCAAGCTGCACTAACGGCATTAGCAAAAAGGAAGGCCGCAGAAATTGACATGTTTCAAATAAGATATGCAGCCCTGGATATGCTTACAAGTCTATGCCAGGAAATCTGGAAGACAGATACCTGGACAACTGATTGAAAGAGATTCATACCCCAAAAAAGTGATCCAGCAGAATGTGGAAATAATTGAAATCTTTCAATATGGATTGCATCACATCAAGGAACCCAAGATCCTCACCATGGGACAATAGGCAACAGCATGATAGATGGAGAAAGAATTTAAATTGTCAATGATTTAATTTTCCTTGAATCAACAAACACCTTTGATACCAGCAGTCAGGAGATGAGGGCATGGAAAAGTCCGTTGTTGGGGAACTCTCCAAAATACTGAAGAACAATGACACCCCTTTGAAGACTAAGGCCATGATTCAGGCCATAGTCTTTTCAATCACTTGCTATGCATCAGAGAGTTTCACAATGAATAAGGATGACAGAAGAAGAACCGATGCCTTTGAGCTGTGGTGCTGGAGTAGAGTGATGGATATCTCAAGGACTGCCGAAATAACAGTTATGTCTTGGATAAAGTGCACCCAGAGTGCTCTGCGGAGGCAAGGTTTCATCTTTCATACTTTGGACATGTTCGTAGGAAAAGCTGTTCCTGAAAAGGGACATAATACTTGGAAAGATGGAGGGTCAGCAAAATAGAGGAAGACCTCCAGTGAGAGGATTGACACAGTGATTTCAGTAAAGGGCTCTAGTGTGTCAGAGATGATGAGGACAGCAACAGACAAGACAGCATTCAGGTCTGGTGTTGATAGGATCACTACGAGTCATACATGACAGCAGCTAACACAGTAACAACAGCTAAATGTTACAATACAGTTTAGCAACACTTTAAGAACTCAAGGTGGAAATAGGTAATTTCCAACAAGAAGGAAAAGGGAAGGAATAGTTTAAGGGTTGAGATAATTATCTCTTCACCAAGTATAGAGGGAGGAAGATCAGTGTGATGTAAGAAAGAGAAGAATGTGTAGAGTGCATAAAGAACACGATCCATAATGGTGAGCTAGGTCCAGGCTGTGAAGGGCATGGAGTCTCACATCAAGAAAATCCAGCCAGTGAACAACTAGTAACTGTGTGCAGAGGGCAATATCATCTGATGCAGTTTCAGGTACTTACAACTATAAAATCTCCTCTGAGCGCTAGAATTACATTCAAGGAGTTTTGGAACATTATGTTTTCATTTTCATTCATAGCTAAACATTTTCTAATTTCTCTTGTGATTTCTTCTTTGACTCATTGGTTACTTAGGAGCAGAGTGCCTATATTTTCCAAATTTCCTGGTCTAACATTTAGGCAGGTATTTCAGACTCGCGTTGTGAAAAAGAGTGGGATATTTGAAGCATGAAAATCAAGAAATCTTTGTAGCTGGTCATAAAAGAAACAAGAGGCGTTAAAGGGGTGGCAATGAGAATAGAAAGGAGAAAGCTGCTTTGGGAAGAAATGCAGAGAAAGAGTGTGGTGGCTGTGAAAGTGACGACTGTGGGGACTCCCCGACTCTGGTGCCAGACTCTGGTGTGTATTGGGGTTGGGGGTTGTTATAGAATAAGTGTGTGTTTGTTTTCCAAGTATTGACTTTAAGATGATCATGCCATCAATGAAATATCCAGTTGCTGGAGGAGGTGAACTTTTAGAACTCAAGAGAAGTCGGGACAAAAGATGTAGATGTTAGAAAACGTTTGCAAAGAGGTGATAGATAAAGCTTATGTGTCACAGCAAGAAAATAAGGAGAGGACATGAGTTTAAGGGAACACAAATACTGTGATTAGGTTTTCCGGTTATACGGCCTGAGTTTCTTCCTTTTAGTACAGAGATTTTACTTAGCCTTGAGGAATTCCCAATATTAGTGATATTGATGGGTGTGTCAGAGGCAATGCGATTGGCACAGGATAGAGCAGGGTTTAGGGCTGTGGGTCGCTATGAGTCGCAAATGACTCGATGACTCGATGACTCGACGGCACATAACAACAACAGTGGTATTGTTTTTACCAGGAGGACGCGCTAGTCCTTAGACAAGGACATGATGCTGGGAAGGGGGGTGGGGCGGAGGGGTCAGCAAAGTAGAGAAAGACCCCCAACCAGGAGAGCTCACAATGAGGACACAATGGGCTCTCGTGTGTCAGGAAGTGGAAGGATGATGGTGCATGATAGAACAGGGTTCAGATCTTTTGTTCACAGTGTTGCTTTAAGTCTCCTTACTCAATGACCCCTCACAACAACATCAACTGGTATTAGGATTTACTGCCTCTGGAAACCCACTGGAGGGTCAGTTAGAAGTTGGTTATGATTCCATAGTAACTGCAATAGTAAGTCTTATCCTAGTTCCCTCTACCCTGAAAACCCTAAATTCAGAACCAAAGGGTGTACATACTGTGGAGGAGATTGCCCATCTTTCTCCCTCAGAGAACAACTGGTAGATTTGAACCATTGTTTTTATAGCATAACCACTAGGTATTTTCTCTTCTAACTGGACATTCAGATGAAGTCTGAGAAAAAATGACTTCACTAAGAGGGCCATAAAAATGTACTTGAGTGTGGCATTTGGATGGAATCATAGCCTTTCTCAAGAGTAAAGAGCTGTGGTATCTAACACAGCTGAGTCTTAATGCACATCGCTAATCCATACATTGGAGCAAAAACCAGTCAGAAGAATGTTTTAACTTGTTATGTTTTAACCTTTCCACGTACTTTAAGGAACTCCTCTTCCTTCTCTCCTCCCAAATTACTAGCCTGTAGACCGCAAGGAAATTACCTAAAGAATGTCTCATTTAACATTCATTTTATGACTTGACATTTATTTATTATGTTTTAAGTGAGTTTCTCGAGTTCCATAAGGGAGTTCTTGTTTGGTGTTCCCACATTCTCTTACTATACACACAAAATGGGCAAAAGTCACAGCCATTGTTCACTGAGGTGCTCTTCAAACTTTAGGCAACCGGATGAGAGAGCAGTGTAATCACCCAAACACTCAGCGGAGCAAGTGCTTGTGTTTCAGCTGTCTGCACTAAAAGCTGTTTCACAACACCATACTTTGTCTGTATGTAATTTCAACACAGCTCAGGACTGAATATGCTCTAGACTGAGGTGGCAACAACGCTAAGCCAGGTATTCTTGACATTATCAGATAAAAGGCACTCAAAAGGGTTGGTGTTGGCCGGTTGATGGATGGGCTTTATGATATCAATGAGGAAAGGGGGCAGGTTAGTTTGTTTTCCACCCCTGCCCCTGACAAAAGATTAGCTCAGTTTTCTTAGTGCTCACTAACAAAGTCCTAAATAAGAACCTTTATCAAATGTGAGCTGAAAAAAAAAAAAAAGAAAAGAAAAAGAAACTATGCTACTGATAAACACATTTCTATGAACATATAGAATTACAGACAGAAATGGAAATACTTTGGACCAGACACCTTTATGGATGAAGTAAGTGTAACACTGAGTTACCTCAAAACCTTCCAAAGAGTATCTGAGACTACGGAAGAAGATTCCTTCCATAATCTTTTTTCACATACATATACTTTCCCCTAACTTGGAAAGTAAAAAAGAAAACAAAAGCCCTCCAGGATCCACATGCTTTTCTTCCACTCCATTAAACAAGGACACCCCACTCACGTTCCCACCTCTTCCCATGCCTCCGTGCAGCCTGGATCATTAAAGCCCAGAATTCCTTGAGTGCTAATAAAGGTAAGTGCACAGTGTTCAAAAAGGAACCTTCTTTAATGATCCCTCAAAGGCAGTGTTATGTCCCAAGGGTTTCTTGACTTTCTTGGTCCTAATTTCTGTTAGGAGTCCCTGGGTGGCAGGTGAATTGACCTGAAATTGACTTGAAGGCAACTGTTTCTGTATTTTTGGCTAAGGAGATGTAAAAATGGGGTATTTAGAGATGGTCAAAATGGGAGAAATGGTAATAATGGTGATTTTCATTTAAAACATTGACTTTTTCCAACTCCAGGTTCCTACCAATAAAGACATATATCATTCTTGATGGAAGTTTCATCAGTAAAGCAATAAGCATCTGTAAGAAATAATGAATGCTACAACTGAATGCCACAGTAATTTTTTCAACTTTTTGAAAAAATTCATACTTAAATCATTGACCAGAAAGAAAAATACTTTTGAATAGTCAAAACAATAGTTATGCTCATCTCAGCCCGTGTAAAGAGGTGGCGGGAAGGGCTGGCAACGCTTCTCCCTCACACAGCCTACACAGACCTTGGCCCCGGACCAGCCTTCAATCCTGGTTCTAGCCCTGGGCCGGCGAGACAATGGCCAAGGTGCTGGTGCTAAACGTGGCGGTGCTGGAGAATCCAAGCCCTTTCCATAGCCCCTTCCGGTTTGAGATCAGCTGCGAGGGCAGTGAGGCCCTGGAGGACGACCTGGAGTGGAAGATCACTTACATTGGTTCAGCTGAGTGTGAAGTTTGGTCAGATCCTAGACTCTGTGCTGGTCGGCCCTGTTGCAGCGGGGAGGCACATGTTTGTCTTTCAGGCTGATACCCCCAATCCATCCCTATCCTGGAGACCGATGCTGTGGGTGTGACTATGGTCCTCATCACCGGCACCTAGCACGGACAGTTCACTGGAGTGGGCTACTACGTCAACAATGAGTACCCCAAGCCTGAGCTGCTGGAGAACCCACCCCTGAAGCCAGACTTTTCTTAGCTCCAGAGGAACATCTTGGCTTCCACATCAAATGGGATAATAACACAGACAGGTCAGAGGTCATCGACAACCAGGACCTTTCCCTGAGCAGCAGTGTCCCTCTCAGCTGCACTCCTGTCAAGGGCCTGGGCCTCCCTGGCTCCATTGCTGGCCTTCTTCCAGAGACTGCATCTGACTGTGGGGACTCACAACCCCACTGGGGTCAGTTGGGATCAACGGAATAAGGGAGCCAGGGCTCCTGGAGAGCTATGTGGGCCAGCGGAAAGACTTCAGAACTGTACTTAAATCAAATTGGTCACAATTGGCCTAGGGGAAAGAGCAGACCTTGGGTCCCTCCAACCCCAGTACTGAGGAATCATCTGTCTGCTCCCCAGCCTATAAGAAGCAGGTACGCAGTTCATTCTTCCTGTGTGCGTTCTCTTCCACACATGCTATAAATTCACCTGGACGCCACTGTACTCCCTTGAATGTCACTAAATCGAGCCTGTTTCCCACAGACCTCCCTAACCTCCCTTGAGGCTGTCTTGGCAAAGCTCCAGCATTCTGTTGGGTCAAAGGTCATTACCTCCCTTCCCAAGCATCTGAATAGATCCCCTCAGCTTTCCAGAGTTACAGACAAGGAATCCTGGTTAGGAGGTGAACTCCAATATGATATTGTCTTTATAGGAGGATTTTTCCCCCCCTCTTTTCAACCCAGCAGCTCCAGGCCCCTCAGAAGTGCCTCCGTCTCAGTCACAACCGTTTTCCTAGCAGGACCTGATGTTCCCTAGAGACTAATGGTAGGGGGTGACATGCTGGGGGGTTGGCTGTTCCCTGGCTGCCTCAGTGTTTCATCAAGGCTCCTTTCCCTTCAGCAGCCTCAGTCTGTGCTCAGCCAAGAGCACATTCTCTCATGGGCCACAGGGAACATGGGCAAGAGAAGCTGTCAGGAGCTTAAAAACCTTCCCTCCCTCAGAAATACCCCACCCCTGACACCATCTCTTCACTGCTGTGTGATTGTAGTTCATAAATTAAAGGGTTTAAAGGGTGTATATATGTATATATATACACACACACATTTTTCAAAATTTCAAGAGTTTTTACAAAGCACTAAAACTTAAAAAAATTCCTCAATCATATGAAATATGAAACATGTATTCTAAATATAGCCAAGTGTCTTTAATATTATCAAATTATTGTATTCTATCACATATTATCAAACTTATTTAAAAAAAGATTATTTTTCACTGTTGGATCAGTTTTTCTAGTCTAGTTTGCTATATTATTTGAATATATGCACCAACAATTAAAGTCTAAGAGGGTAAAACTGGGGATTTCTACCAGCTTTTGCAGTCTAAAGTTGACCAAAATTGCAACATGCATTAATAATTATTGGTGGAATGAAAAAGTTAGAGACAATGAAGAAGGAATAATAGTTTGTAAGGACAGACTTGGCAACAGAAATGAAGGCAGAAATCAAATTATTGAGTTTTGTATGTTCTATGATTTATTCACTGAAAATAGACTTGTATACCAATGTTCATGAGAGTGGGCAGGGAGGGGGGTTCATCATAGGGTCGCACAATTTGATGGGTGGAGGGGGAGGGAAAGAAATGGGAAAGATCAGGTGTGGAAAACAATGTATATGAACTTTGTAAATAAAGCAGTGTTATTCACCATCGCAAGAACACGGGAACAGCCCAGATTTTCAACCACAAATGAATGGATTGAGAAATTATGGTATATCCACACAATGGAATACTATGCAGCATGTAGGAGCAATGATTTTGTAAATTACTACTTAACTTGGGAGGGACTAGAGAGTACTGTGCTAAGTGAACTAACTCAGGCCTATAAGGACAAATATTGGATAAAACCATTATTGTAGAATGAGTATGAGGATGTGGGGGGGGTGGAAGCAGAGGGGTGAGGATGGGTGGGGAAGATTAATCATAGGTTCATACAATTTGGTGGGTGAGGGAGTGAAGGAAATGGGAAAGATCAGGTGTGAAAAACAATGTATTTGTACTTTGTAAATAAACCAGTGTGTTTTTTTTGTTTTATTTTGTTTTTAAAAAAAGACAATGTTTGGGCAGAATAGGTGGAGTGGAGTAAGAAAAAAATTTTAAAAAGGCCACTTACACATGGGCCTCACCTAATGGACTACACAGGAATCAGACTGACTACATCTGTGGAAAGAATCACTGGAGCAGCTTAATATCAGCAGTCAAAACTAGGTCAGAAGCTGACTGTAGAACAGATCATCAATTACTCCTGTGCAAGTTCAAACTGAAGTTGGAGAATATGAAAACAAATCCACAAGAGCCAAAATACAACCTTGAGTCTATCCCTGAATTTAAAAATCATTTAAGAACAGATTTGAGTCATTGAATAGAACTGACTGAAGACGAAATGGGCTGTGGATATCATCCAGAAAGAGAGCAAAAGGTCATTACAAAGACAGAGGAGAAATAAAAAATCAAAATAGATGCCAAAAGAGACTGAAAATTGCACTAGAGCATCAAGAAGCCAAAACAAAGGGAAGAGAGGCCGAAGTAAATAGATGAACAGAAGCTCTCAAAGGGCAGCTCGAGTAGTCAAAGCAAAGTATTACAATGAATGTACAAGGAGCTGGAGTTAGGAAATAGAAAGGGGGAAACTTATTTGGCATTTTTTTTTCAAAGCTGGAAGAACTGAAAAAGAAATTCAAGCCTCAAGTTGCAATACTGAGAGATGGAGTAGGCAAAATCTTGAAAGACCCAGCGAACATCAAAAACAAATGAAAGACACAGCATTCAGGAGCAATGATTTTGTAAATTACTACCTAATTTGGGAGGGACTGGAGAGCATTATGCTAAGTGAACTCAGTCCCATAAGGACAGAGCAGAGGGGTGAGGATGGGAGGTGAGGATGGGTGGGAAGGAGGGTTAATCATAGGGTCACACAATTTGATTGGTGGAGTAAAGAATATGGGTAAGATCAATTGTGAAAAACAATGTATATGAGCTTTGTAAATAAAGCAGTATAAAATAAATAAAAAGGAAATAGATAAAAGATAATACATAATTTACAAGAATGATTATATGAAACACAATGTGAATGAAGAATAGTGTGAAACACAATGTATACAAACTTGCAAGCAAACCAATAAAAACAAGCAAACAAAAAACTGATGGAAGGAATACACAGAGTCACTATACCAAAAAGAATTGGCTGACACTTAAATATTTCAGAAAGCATCATTTAATTAATAGCTTATGGTTTTGAAGAAAGAAGTTCAAGCTGCACTGAAGGTACTGGTAAAATATAAGACTCCAGGAATAAATAGAATACCAAATGACTTGTTTCAAATGACACATGCAGCCCTGGATGTGCTCACTAAGTTTATGCCAGGAAATTTGGAAGACAGCTGCTTTGTTGACTGACTGGAAGATACCCATATATTGTTCCCATTCCAAAGAAAGGTGATTCAACAGAATGTTGAAATTATTGAACAATCTCACTAATATCACATTCAAGTAAAATATTGCTGAAGATGATTCAAAAATAGCTAAAATAGTTCATTAAACAAAAAATTGCCAGACATTCAAGCTGTGATTAAAAGAGGCTGTGTTACCAAGGTATCTGATACGAGTGCTGATTTCAGATGGATTCTGGCTGAAGATAGAGACTACCAGAATAATGTCTATTCGTGCTTTATTGACTGTGCAAAAGTATCATGGAGAATCAGAATCCCAGAACACTAAATTATGCACAGAAAGAAAAAAAAAATCCTGTATCTAGACCAAGACGCTGTCGTGCAGACAGAGCAGGGAACACTGCATAGTTTCAAATTAATAAAAGTATGCATCATGGCTATATCCTTTCTCCATACGTATTCAATCTCTATACTCAGCAAATCATTAAGAGCTGGACTCTAGCAAGAATGTGGCATCAGGATAAAAGGAAAACTCATCAACAATCTGTGTTAAATAGATGACACACCCTGCTTGTTGAAAGTGAGGGGGACTTGAAGCTTGGTGGAAAAGAGCAAAGACTACAGCGTTCAATATGGATTGCATCTCAGCATCAAGATGAAAATCCTTATCATGGTACTGATTAGCAACATGTGATAGATGGAGAGAAGACTGAAATTGTCAACAATTTCATATTGCTCAGATCTGCAGTCAAAATCCTTGGTACCAACAGTCCACCAGAGATCAGGAGCCGTATTACATTGGGCAAATCTGCTGTCAGGGGTCTCTCCAAATTACTGAAGAGCAATGATGATGACTTTTACTAGTTATGCTAAAAGTCATTGGCATGTCAGGAGGGTCAAGTCCTTGTGTCATTGTGCTCAGAAAAGTAAAAGGTCAGCAAAAGAGAACATATGTATTGACCCAGGGGCTGAAACCATAGGTTTGAGCATGTAAAAAAGCATGAAGATGGTGCAGGATAGAGCAAGGTTCCTATCTATTGTTCACATGATCACTTTGAGTCATAGTTGACTTGATGACATCTTTACTTTATGGTACTTTAAAAAGGCCCTTTGCTAGAAGAGTCCAGAGTAAGAGCTGCATAGTAAAGTGGACTGGAACAGCAGGGGTGGGGGCTGTGTAACAACGAAAGAATTTTTTTTTTCCTTAAAGAAAAAAGTGAATTGGGGGTAGAGGGGACAAGGAGGAAAATGCGCAACAATGAATGAATGGAAATCCAGGTTCTCTATAACCTTTCATTAAAATATCAATTTTTTTAAAAAAGAGTTCTTTGCCGTAGATTAGCCTAATGCAACAGTCACTTCTTGACTGCCCATGAACATTGACTGTGGAACGAAGTAAAATAAAATCCTTAACAACTTGAATTTTTCTCCATTTATCCTGTTGCTTACTAGGCCGGTTGAAAGGAGTTTTGAGCAATGTGTATTCTGATGTATTACATTGTTGTTGTTGTTATTGCTGTTATGTGCCATTGAGTCACTTGTGACTTGTCACATAGCAACCCTATGTACAACAGCCCTACACTCTGCTCTGTCCTGTGCCAATCACATTGTCTCTGATACACCCATCCCAATTACCCCAGTCACTGAATCAATCCACCTCATAGAGTGCCTTCCCCTCCTGTGCTGTCTGTCCACCCTACCAAGCATGATGTCCCTCTCCAAGGACCAGTGCCTCCTTGCAACATGTCCAAAGTATGTTAGACGGAGCCTCAGAATCCTTGTCTCCAAGGAGCCACCTGATTTAACCTTCGGCAGGACGAATGTGTTTTCCTAGCAGTCCATGGTACATTCAATACTCTTCTCCAGCACCACAGCTCAAAGGCATCAGTTCTCCTTCTATCCTCCCTAGTCATTGTCCGACTCTCTGATGCATAACAAGTGATTGCGAAGACCATGGCCTGTATCAGATGCACCTTAGTCTCCAGAGAGACACCACTGCTCTTGAGTACTTTAGAGAGGTCCCTAACAGCAGACTTTCCCATCACAATACATTTTTTAATTTCCTGGCTACTGGTGCCAAGAGTCAAGCAAACTAAAGCTGTGAACAATCTCAATCTCTTCACCATCCATCCTGATGCTGCCAATTGGTCCAGTGGTGAGACTGTCTTCTTTATATTGAGCCTCAATCCATATTGAAGGCTGCAGTCCTTGACCCTCTACAGCAAGCGCTTCAGGTCCTCCTCAGTTTCAGCAAGCAGGGTTGGGTCATCTGCATAACACAGATTGTTGATAAATAGTCCACCAATCTTGACCCCACATTTCTCCTCATAGAGTCCAGCCTCCCGGATAATCTGTTCTGCATACAGCTTGAAAAGGTATGGAGATATGACACTTCCCTGATTTTGAACCATGCAGTGTTTCCTTGCTCCGTTCTGATGACTGCCTCTTGGTCCAAGTGCAGATTTCGCATTAGCACGATCAAGTGTTCTGGGATTCCCATTCTTCTCAGAGTCAGCCACAGTTTCTTATGATCCACACAGTCAAACACCTTTGCATAATCAATGAA
>NW_006399781.1:21026245-21035908 GCF_000299155.1 Elephantulus edwardii
TCTTCTGACATCCATTTTGGTCTTTTCTTCCTCTTCTGTCTTTGCAATGACCACTTGCACTCTTCCTGGATGATATCCTTGATATCCTCCCACAGCTCATCTGGTCTTCGCTTATTAGTGTTCAAGGCCTCAAACCTGTTCCTGAGATGATTCTGAATTTAAAAACCTGATGTATTACTTTAAGACAATTTTTTTTTGGTGTAGTACAATGAAAGATGTAAACTTTTAAATATAAATGTATTTTCATATGAGTGGTAGTATCAAATTTGTTTTAGTCCCTTGGATATAATTGATAGAAAAGTATTCCCACACTCTTTGCCCTAAACATTCAACCTGGAAAATACCAAAATATTAATCTGGGCAGCATAAATTAAAGGTCCAATGAATATAACAAAGTGCAATGAACATAGTTACTGCAATGGTCAATGCAGACTGGAAAGGAGGCTGGAATAAAAAGGTCTTTAAAGCCAGATTCGAGAGAATAAGATTACTGGGATAGTTTGCCAAGGACAGAGTGGGACTGTGTAGGTGTGATGCAGGTATGACAGTGAGGGAACAGTGATTAGCTTAGGGCAGATGGGTGCTATAAAACTTGAAAGGGAGGTAGAAACCAGACTGTAGAGAGTCTTAAATGTCAAAGGAAAGCTGAGCTTTATCCCAAGAGAAATGTGAAGGTTTCTGAGCTCACGGTGCAAAGCAACATTAAAGAGATTTTATGACAGCTCTAGAGAAGCAGCAGCCAAATTTTAGCAGTCACCTGTGAGGCCTGAAGGAGCCCTTGCGAAATAGCAGCTGACACGTCTGGTTGCTGACTGAAAGTTCAGTGGTTCAAACTCATCAGCCACTCCTCATGGGAAAACGTTGGCAATGTGCTTCCATAAAGATTACAGTCTTGGAAACTGTGAAGCAACTCTAATACATCCTATATGGCCCTTGATATAGGGCCATTGAGTCGGAATTTTTGTTTTGTGTGGACAGTGTGAAAAAGCAAATAGAGATGAAGACGATACTAGAAAATAATCACAAGTCCTGGTATTCAGGAGGAGGAGGAAACCTAAGATACATAAACAACTAAACATGATGGATGTGTGCCAGTAAAGACTACGGGCAAACAAATTTCATAGAACTTCACCTATGATGATATATTTTTTTTTTTGTCATTTAAAACGACAAAAAAACCAAAAGAAAAAAACAATCCACAAACTTCCTTTAGCTCACAGGCCATATAAACACAGGTACTAGGCTAATTTTGGACCACAGGTTAGCTGACTGATCAGTTTTGCCATTCTACCACATTTCAGTTGAGCAGGTTTAGAGGCAGAAAATAGGAATCTTGTAACCAGCAAAAGAATCAAGAGTCCTCATGAAGGAGCAATTCACATCACAGTCTGGGACCTAGACAAGAGCAGCAGCAGAGAAATAGACTTGAGCCAAGCCAGAGCTGACAAGCTTCTCAAGCTTATCTAGAGGACTGGGGTTGGAGTGGGGGGCAGGGATGAGAAAGGGATGCAGGAACTGGCCGAGCTAAAGAGAGCTTTAGGGAGCTCAGGTGGGTTAATGGTAAGGAGGTATGTTACCGAACCAAAGGACTGCAGTTTGAAATCCACCATTTGCTCTGCAGGGGAAAGTCAGGCAATCTCCTCCTATGTGATTTACTGCCTCTGAAGGCCTGCTAGAGGACCAGTTGTCAGTTCTGACTTAATTGTACAGAACAGAGTTTATAACACTGACTTGAGGCTGGAGGTCAAAGGAATCAAGAGGTTACCTGAAAACTGTCATGACTGAAGAATTTTATCCCATTTCCAACCTGAACATCAAACTAATGCACTCCATATTATGAGTTCTCTGTGAATATTACAATAAACTACTGGAGTAATGGAAGTCCTGAGAGGGACAGTCACAATTGACAGGTACAGGCAACATAAGGGCATGTCTGACCTCACAGAAATAGGTTGTATGTATGTTGTAGATGTGGATGAGCACTGATCCCCTTTGTGGAGTTAGTGGACGTCTGATGATATCAGTGTCCCCTCGCTATTCACATTGTCTTTCAGTAAAAACTTTGTTCTGTTTAGTAAAATCTCAAACTTAAACTCGTAACTATCAAATCGGAACCAACCCACCACTGGAATTCCAGGTGTGCAGCTGTAAACTGCATGAGAGAATGCCAGTCTTTCTCCCTTGGAGCTGCTGGTGAATCTGAACCAGAGACACGCTGCCTCTGGGTTAGCAGCTCAACTCCCTCTAGACTATGGCACCAGTAATGGTTGTGTACCAAGCCAAGACCAGCCCATAGCTGACCCTCCTTCAGGGTTTCAAAGGCAGTAAATCAGAGGACATTGCTCATAATCCCCCATGGAGCAGCTGGTGGATTCAAACGGTGTGCCTTTGCATTGGCAGTGTAATTAACTCATTACCACTAAGCCAAAACCAGAGCTTCCTATAAAAAAAGGCATTGGGCTGGTTTTGGACCACAGGCCATGTTGACAGACATCTACTCTCGATTATTAGCTGGTTTGTGGGCTTCTAGCCTTGTAGGGGAGGCAAGAGTTTAACTATAAGACTACTGTGGAGAGGAAACACCTAAGGAAAAAAATATGAACAACAAAAGTACAATGTAACCCTTCCATTTATTAACAGTAGGCCCATCTACACGCACATTTTATAACAGGAACAGTACATCAACAGAGAACAGCCAGATATACAAGCTGGGTTTAGAAGAGGTGGTGGAACTAGGGACATCTTGGCTAAAAGCAGACAATACCAGAGGAATGTCTAGCGGGTTTCATGGACTTTGCAGTCGTTTGACTGTGCAGATCACAACAAATGGTGATTAAACTCGAAATGAATGGGGACCCCAGCACACTTGACTGTGTTCATGCAAAACTTCTACTTGGACCAGGAAGCAGTAGGCAGAACAGAGCAGGGAAACACTGCATGGTTCAGGATCAGGATAGGTGTGCATCAGGGATACATCCTATCTTCATATCTTTTCAATCTATATGTGGAACAGATCACATGAGAGGCTGGACATTAGTGAGAAATGTAGTATCAGGATTATCAGAATTGGAGGAAGACTCATCAACAACCCCTGTTATGCAAATGACACAATCTTGCTTGTTGAAACTGAGGAAGACATGAGATGTTTGCTGCAGAAGGTCAAGGACTATAGTCTCCAATATGGATTGAAGTTCAATGTCAAAAAACAGATTCTCACCACTGGAACAATTGGCAGCTTCATGACAGATGAAGAAAATGGAGATTAATAGTTTCAGCTTGCTTGCTTCCACAATTAACACTCTGAGCACTTGTTAGATGCCATCGAGTGAAGTACAACTCATAGCAACACTATGAACAAAAGATCTGAACCCTGTTCTAGCCTCTGCCATCCACACACTTCCGGACATGCAAGAAACCAATGTGGCAGTCATTGTGCCAATCCACCTGGCTGAGGGCCTTCTTCCCCTTTTCCATCCCTCCACCCTTCCCGGCATCATGTCCCTCTCCAAGGAATAGCACCTCCTATCTACAAGCCCTAAGTATATAAAGCGAAGCCTCATCATTCTTGCCTCCAAGGAGCATGCAGGCTGCACCCTTCCCAAAACACGTTTATTCTTTCAGTTCAACTCTTCATCACCACAGCTCAAAGGCTGAGTCAGCCCTTTTTCTGTCATCCTTATGTTTTCCATCTCTCGGAAGCACAGCACGTGATTGGAAAGACTATGGCCTGAATCAGACACACTTTAGTCCTCAAAATGACATCATTATTCCTTAATAATTAGAAGAGGTCCCTAATGGCAGATTTTCCCAGTGCAATGTGTCTCCTTATTTCCTGACAGGAACCAATAGTAATGAAGGAGGAATTGGAATTTACATTGAAGGCACTGGCAAAAAAAAGGCCCCAGGAATGTATGAGATATCAATTGACTTGTTTCAATTAACGGAGCCTTGGAAATCTTGAGGAGAGCTTTTTGGCCAATGTATTGGAAGAGGTCCATATTCTCATTCTAAAGAAAGGTAATCAAACTGAATGTGAAAACTATCAAACAATTATCAGTATCACACACAAGCAAAATACTGCTTAAGACATACAAAAACAGCTAGATAGGGAACTGCCAGATTTAGGAGACCATGGCACCAGGGATATCATTGCTAATGTCAGATGGATCCTGGCTGAAAGTAAGGATTACCAGGAGAAAGTCTATTTGTGCTTTATTGACTATGCAAATGCATTTGACTGTGTGGATCATAACTGATGTGGCTGACATTGTGAAGAATGGGAGCCCCAGAGCACTTAATTGTCACATGTGGAACCTATCCTGGACCAAGAGGCTACTGTGGGAACAGAGCAGGGTAACACTGTATGGTTGCTGTTGGCAGTGGCTGTCAGGAAATCAAAAGATAAGTTGCATTGGGAAAGTCGGATGTCAAGGACCTCTCTAGAGTACTGAAGAGCAACAACGTCAGTCTGAAGACTAGGGTGCTCCTGATCTAGGCCATGATATTTGCCATTACTTGCTATGCATCAGAGAGCTGGGCGATGACTAAGGATGACAGAAGAATCAATGTCTTTTGAGTTGTGGTGCTGGAGAAGAGTGTTGAACATTCCATGGATTTTCAGAACAAACAGTTCTACCCTAAAGTGGGGGAACCCAGGCTGCTCCTTGAAGGGAAGGATTCTGAAGCTCCATCTCACATTCCATGGACATGTAGCCATGAAGGACCAGTCCTTAGAGAAAAACATCATGCCTGGAAGAGTGGAGGGGCAGGCTCAGGAGAGGAAGACCTAGGATGAGATGGATTGACTTAGTGACTGGAGAAACGGGATTTGGTCAGGTGGAGACAATGAGATTGGCTCAGGATAGGGCAGAATTCAGAGCTATTGTACATCAGTTTGCTGAATGGCAGGCGAGTCAGCGGCTTGTTAACAACAACATAGGAATTCAAGTGGACAATACTATCTTCTCTCAAGGAATTGTGTCTTTCTTCACAGCAGCTTGGAAATTCTTTTGAAATACAATATATTCTGCTATAGCATACAATCATTTTCATAAATGGGGAAGATGATTTCTCTGGTACTCAACCACTTAGATCAAACATGCATTATCATGAGCATGTTTTGTATCCTTCCCAGTAATTTACCATTCTTCCACTTTCTTATCCTCTCCTCCACATTTTTTGTCTTCAAAGATCATTTTAAGTTAACATTCAGGATGACACAGTAAAGACAGAAAATAAATGGGTTGTTGTGAGGTACCATTGAGTACAATCCATTAACAACCCTATGGACAACAGATCTCTACTCTATCCTATCCTGTGCATCCTCATAATCTGACACACGTGAGTCCATTGCTGCAGTCACTGTGTCAATACATTTGGTTGAGGGTCTACCTCTCTTTCACTGATCCTCTACCTTTCCAAGCATCATGTCCTTCTCCAAGGAACATTCTCTCCAGGGCAAATATGCCCAAAGTATGTGAGACAAAGCTGTTACCATCTTTGCCTCGAAGAAGCACTATGGCTGCACCTTCTCTAAGACTTATGCATGGTCTTTTAGCAATCCATGGGATACTCAGTCCAAAGGTATTACATTTTTTTCTGTCATCTTTATTCATTGTACAGATCTTAGATGCACAGCAAGTAATTTAAAAGATCACAGCCATAATCAGGCACACCTTAGTCCTCAAACTGACATTATTCTCCTCAATAATTTTAAGTAGTCCTTGACTTCAGACTTTCCCAGTGCAGTGCATCTGATCTCCTGACTGCTAAGACACCAAGGATGCTGACTGGATCCAAGGAAGATGAAATCATTGACACCTTCAATCATTTCTCCATCTATCATGATGTTGCCTACTGGTCCAGTGTTAAGAATTTTTGTTTTCTTGATGTTGATATGTAATCTATATTGAAAATTATATTCTTTGATCTTCTGCAGCAAATGTTTCAAGTCCTCACTTTCAGCAAGCACGCTTGCTTTAATAGGTACACTTTTAAAAAGACAAGTCTTGAATGATACCAACTATCTTGTAAGATACAAGTGACTCCTATGGTTTTCCAGAGTACCAAAGAGCAACAATGTCAGTTTAAAGACTAAGGTACACCTGATCCAACAAATGATGTTTTTAATTACTTCCTATACATCTGATCGTTGGAAAATGAGTAAGACAGAAGAAGAAGAATCAATGTCCTTGAATTATGGTGCTGGAGAGAGTACTAAATTTCATGGACTGCCAAAAGAACAAACAAGTTTGTTGTGAAGGAAGAGCAATCCAGGTGCTACTTACAGGAAAAGACAGTGAAATTTTGCCCCCTATACTTTGGGTAAATTATCAGAAGGAGTCAGTCCTTAGAGAAAGGTATCATTCTGAGGAAGGTGAAGGAAATAAAGGAAGACCTTCACAAGTATTTTTCAAAGCAACTGTTTTAAATATGAAGTTGTGCTTCAATAACAAAGACACACAGTCCTAATCTACCAGTCGCTCCACAGGAAAAGATGGGCAATTCCCTCCTGTACTATTAAAATTAAGGGTACACAAGAGAACACAAAAGTAGAACAACAAAAACCAAAACACATATTTGTTGGTTCTAAAGACTGGGTTTCTGGTTCTTAAGACTAGATTGTAACAGTAGCAACACAATTTGTCAGTAGAATTGGGGAGGGGGTCTATTTACGGAGTTGTTGATTCAAGAAAATAAGTATTTGTAAAACTTAAGAACAAAATGTTATTAATAGTGTCTTGATTAAAATATAATGAAATCTGTGTGAGTATAAAGACAAGGAAGAGACTCGAGTGACTGAAAAATCAGAATAAAACATCAGTGGATAAGGTATTTGGTTGAGTCAACAGCTCAAGGAAGGTTATCTTAAATAGAAAGACAAAATAGACTTGTCAGTGTTCTTTGTTGATAGTTACTGCTGAGCATATTCAAACTCATGGCAACCCCATATGCAGAGAACTGCTCCGTAGGGTCTTCTAAATAAATCAGCAGCTTGACTTCAAAATAACACAAAATAGAGAAAAGGCCATTGTAATTATTTTCTTGCTATTCTGATTTCCCATTTGCTGTATCAACTACTGATCTATATTGGAAAGCAAATCAAGATGCCAAGGACAGGTAACTACAGCTGAATCATATTGCAAGGTGGCTGTGTGGGGCAATCCATCAGGGGTGAGCTTCCTGGCCCGCCATCTACTCTTCCTCATTTATTCCCTACCTCTGCCCTGACACAGTTACTCATTAAGGACTTGAAAGACATTTTTAAATAATTTTCTATAGTGCTATTGGAAATTCACACACACAAAAAAAGAAAAGCTCTTATAAGAGGTTGTTGGGGGGTATGAACTTCTGAGTCACCTGTGACTCAGAGACTCTATGTACAACAGCCCCATACCCTGCTCTATCCTGAGCCAACCTTCTGTTTCTGGCACACCTAACATCACTACCCCAGTCACTGAATCAATCCATCTCAAGGATCTTCCTCACCTGCGCTGTTCCTCCACCCTTCCAACCATGGCGTCCTTCTCCAAGGACTGGTACCACCCTGCAACATGTCCAAAGTATGTCAGACACAGCTTCAGAATCCTTGCCTCCAAGGAACAGCCTTGCCTTACCCTCTCTAGGAGGAACCTGTTTGTTCTAGTAGTCCATGGTACATTCAATACTCTCTCCAGCACCACAGCTCAAAAGCATCAATTCTCTACCATCCCTAGTCATTATCCAGCTTTTTGACGCATTAGCAAATAACTGTGAAGACTATGGCCTGGATCAGGTGCACCTTAGTCTCCCGACTAACATTGTTACTGAAGAATACATTCAAGCCTCAGGTTGCAATACTGCTTTGGGCAGAATATTAAATGATCCAGGAAGGATGAAAAGATGGAACGAGTATGCAGAGTCACCTGTGCCAAAAAGAATTGGCTGACACAGAAAATTTTCATTGAAGAACTTATGAGCAAGAGCTTGTAGTAATGAAGGAAGAAGTTCAGCTGCCCTGAAAGAATTGGCAAAAAACAAAGCCCCGGGAATTGACAGCATATCAATTGGAATATTTCAACAGACACTGCTCTGGAAGTGCTCACCAAGTTGTGCCAAGAAAGCTGGAGGAAACCACTTGGTCAACTGCCTGGAAGAAATCTGTATTTGTTCCCATTCCAAAGAAAGGTGGCCTGATAAGAGTGCAGAAATTATGGAACAATATCATTAATATCACATGCAACCAAGATTCTGCTGAAAATTATCCAAAACCAACTGGAAGAGTACATCAACAGATGTGCAGGCTGGGTTTAGAAGCCATGTTCCTAGGGACATCATAGTTAATGTTAGATGGCACAAGAGTTTATTATAACTAAAATGGCCACATTTTCATAGAATTCATTTCCGTTTTTGTAAGAACAGTATAGACTTACAAGCCTTCTGCTATATCTAGTTCCCAAAAAGCCATTTGTGTAATCAAGCCTCCAGTGTTGTGTAGAGAAGTCTCATGTCAAGAATATCTATTTTCCAATTATTCTATGTATCATCAATGTTAGAAAATCCCTATAAAACTATAGTATATCAATAAAATTAAGTACCATCACAATTATTATTAGAAAATGAAAGAAGTTAAGTAATGCCAATGAAATTGTTTCATGAACGCTACTGGGGGAAATTCAAGCCTAGAAACACAGATTTTCAGCTTCTACATAATCAACTTCTATTACATTAGGGTGTTGGTTTTGGTTTATTTTAAACTTAGCCATTAATCAACTAGTTAACAAACATGTAGTGATTACACACTGTGTGAAAGCAGAGAGTAAACAAGCATTTTATTGACTAACTCCACTGATGACCAAGAACGCCTTTATTCTCAAGTGAAATGTATGATATGGTAGGAAGCATTATTTGACTTCTTATCATCACTCATAACATTGAGTGCAAAGGTAAATTTAAGTGGTAGGTCAAGGCATGGTCTCTTAGGTTTAAGAATTAAGAGATGTATGAACCACGAGGCAAGAGAACCCCAAGGAAGTAAATAAACAAAAGAAACCTACACAAACGTTCCACTACCTGTGCATTATAAAATTCAACAAAACTGTTTCTATCAAGTCCATGCTGACTCAGAGAGACCCCACATTGCAGAGCACAAGTGCCCCTGGAGCTCCCAAGGCTGCACCTTGATGGAAGCCGACTGTTACATCTTTCTCTCAAAAGCAGCTGGTGGATTCAAACTGACCACCTTTCAGTTAGCAGGCAAGTGCTAAAATACTACACCACCATAACCTCTACTATTCTTTTAACTTTTATTCTACTTTTCATTAATTTCATCAGCAACTGAATTATTAACCAGACTTTAAAACGTATCACCAGTCTTCTACTTACAGGCTAAAAAGAAAAAACAGGCATATATTTGTACCAAGTATTTTATGAAATTTACAACATTCAGATGAACATCACAAACACACTTCAAAAATCAAAAGGACTGGAGAGCGAGGCTTCCGCGCGAGAGCGAGGACCCCAGACGGGAGAACGCCGCCGCCAGATGGGGTTCCACCGCGAGAGGGACCTGGAAGAGACCCGAGAAGAACAACAGCCAGCCACCTACCACGGAACTCCAGAGGAGCGAAGACTGTGAGACCCAAGAGGAACGAAGACTACCTGACACTGTGTGACCCCCCTGCA
>NW_006399781.1:21041869-21052905 GCF_000299155.1 Elephantulus edwardii
AAACAGACATTCAGATGGCGGGGAAGAAGAACAAACTGGGGAGGAGGGTAGAGAGAATGGTGCAGCAATGAAGGAATGAAAACCCAAAATCCCTGTAAATGTTCATTCAAACTAATAAAATTTAATAAAAAAAAAATTCAAAAGGACTGTGATATGCTTAAAAGCCATGGGCTAGATAAGGCTTGCCTTCAAATCTTTCCTGCATTTTAAAATGATTGGTCTAATGATATTAATGTAGAAATGCTTTATGTTTTAACATTAATAAGATGATACAATTAAGAGGGATCCCAATAAAACTATCATTTTAAAACCAAAAGGAATAAATTTTGGACACCTTAAATTATAAAATTCAGTTCTAAGCAGGAACTGTTACTGTGTAACAAATACTGCTCATCATATCAAAAGTGCTGGTGACAATACACCCTACCTACAAAATCTGTTCAAAGACATAGATATATATAACTAGTTGTATCCTTAACTGTGATAGGATTTTAAATGTTTAAGGTGCTTGAATTTTACACTGTAGGACTTCATTTTGCCACCTCTTTGCAGCAAATCCTGTTAGAATAAATGATTTAAGAAAAACACCACTAATGCTATTTTCTAAAATGTGGCATTTGTGGAGCTGGAGTGCCCTCTATTGGTAAGGAGGAGGACACACTCATTAATTGTCCCGCATGCATTTTTTCATTGACTCTGAGTTCACAGCCATCCTGAAGCATTCGAACTGCAATTCGAGCAATGTTCTTAGAATCGTCAAGTCCACTGTGAGGCCGTCCATCATAATTCATTCCTAGTTTTTCAAGCATTATTGTCAGCTTGGTCTGGCTTCTAGGAACCTGAAAAATACATAAATACAATTTAGTTATTAATCTTTTTTTTCTTCCCCCATTAAAAATTATTGGGTTTTTGTGAGTTTATTTTATACTAGTTTACATACAGAAACTACTGCATAAGCCACAAGTAGAAGGAAAAACAAGAAAATTAAAATTTACAGTCACAGCTAGCTGAAGTTTAGCAGTTAAGCAGGGGTGCAGAATCCACTTTTCTAAGTGAAGCAAAACGAGAACTCAAAGTTTCAGTTTTAAAGAAATCTTATCATTTTAGTTGAAAATACAAACAGATGGAAATCTCATCTAAAATTGTAACTCAGCTCTGTAATATAGCAAATGATTAATTAAAGGGGTCAGGACATAACAAATGAATATTTACTAATTCTCTTGCACAACCCTCCTGTAACAAATTACTGACTCTTTAGACAGGAGGTGACTTAGTGGTAAGCAGTTGCACTAGTTGGTTCAGATCTACCAGCTACTCCACAGGGAGAATAAATGGGCAATCTCCTTCTGTGTGATTAAATGCCTCTGTAAAAATCACTGGAGTGGCAGTTATGAGTTTACTGCACAGTACAGAACAGTAACAGACACACTGAAAAACAGTATAGAAAAATCACCTTTTTAATGACTAATGACAATGAAGAGAGAGAGTTCTGGTGGCTTTAGTGTTAAGAACTGTGCTTATAATCTGAAAGAACAGATGGAAAATCCACTGGAGGGTAAGAATGAGTAAGTTCTGACTCCACAGTATACAATGGTAACAAAGATAATGACACTTTCAGGGTGGCTGTGAACTCTGAAAGAATTAACCACAGAAAGGCTAGTATAAATGTGGTGTGGTCTTCATGGACCATTGAGTTAACTACAACTCATTCAATCCTGGAACAATGGCTCTGAGCATTGCCTTATCCTGTGCAAATCTAACCAATTCCCGAAACAGTCAACTATTTCACCTCACTTGGATGTACAATCAACAACTTTCCTATCAGCAGTAAAGAACCAAAAGACAAACTGCATTGGGAAAATCTGCTGTCAGGGACCTCTCCAGAATAGCACAGCATCTTTCAACTTCTTACATGCTCTATTCTGTTAAGTAAAAAAATCTCACATATTCCTCAATATCCAAAATTATTCCCACGTTACTCTGGAATTCTGAGAATCACTGTTCTATTTCTGCATATTGCAACGAGGAAATACAAGTTAAGTGTTACATTTTTATCTATCACTTACACATCTTTAAGACTAAGCTTATTCCTCTGTAAAATGGGAATAATAACTGCACTATTTACTCACAGGGTTACTAGTAGAATTATAAAGCAAGTGATATAATTATGATGAAATCAGTAATTGTCTTAAGCATAATACTGAAATGTGCTTTCAGAGATTCACCAAACATCACCCAGAAAATGTACTTTAAAACTTTTTATTATCCTTAAAATATTATCTTCCTCTCAAAGTTCTGATACACTACTTCCAACTACTCTATAAACAGGCAAGTATGTAATTAGATTTATTCAAAACAGATGTAATTAAGAAGGAAGGTCTAAAAAGACTTTTTCTGGATAAAATAATATATATGTTGTTGTTGTTGTTATATGCCGTCGAGTTGCTTGCGACTCATAGTGACCCTATGTACAACAGCGCTAAACCCTGCTCTGTCTTGTGCCAATCTCACTGTCTCTGACACATCCACTCCAGTTACCCCAGGCACTGAATCAATCCACCTCCTAGAGGGTCTTTCTCTCCTGCACTGTCTTTCCACCCTCCCAAGCATGATGTCCCTCTCCAAGGACCTGTGCCTCCTTACAACATGTCCAAAGTATGTCAGACAAAGCTTCAGAATCCTTGCCTCCAAAGAGCAGTTTGGTTTAACCCTCTCTAGGATGAATCTGTTTGTTTTCTTAGCAGTCCATGGTATGTACAATACTCTTCTCCAGCACCATACACAAATATATTACAGTTGTGCAGTTCTCTTGTTTAGGATACGGGTAGGACAACAGAAGTTATTACACTTTGCACTGTATCACTTTTGCTTTGTATGAAAATATGAAATGATGCAGAAGATCAAGGACTTCAGACTTCATTATGGATTGCATCTTAACATCAAGAAAACAAAGGTCCTCACTAAAGGACCAAGAGTCAACATGATAATGGAGAATGGATTGAAGCTGTCAATGATTTCATCTTGCTTGGATCAACAATCAACACCCTTCACACCAGCAGTCAAGAAATCAGGAGCTGTACTGCACTGGGCAAATCCATGGTCAGGGATCCTCTCCAGAATTCTAAGTGCAATGAGCCAAGTTTGAAGATCAAGGTGTTCCTGATTCAGGCCACGGTCTTCTCAATAACCTGCTCTGTATCAGAAAGCTGGACAAAGAATAACAGAAGAATTATTGATGTCTTTGAGTTGTGGCACTGAAAAAGGGTGCTGACTATCTCAAGGACTGCTAACAGAACAAACAGCTATGCCTTAGAAACAGGGCAGCCAGACTGCTCCTTGGAAGCAAAGATGTCAACACTTCATCCATCTTATTTTGGACATGTAGGGAGGATAGGAGAATTGATGCCTTTAAGCTGTGGTCCTGGAGAAGAGTATTGAATGTTCCACGGACTACCAAGACAACAAACAGATCCATCCTGGAGAGGGTTAAACCAGGCTACTCCTTGGAGGCAAGGATTCTGGGGCTTTGTCTGACATACTTTGGACATGTTGTAAGGAGAGACAGGTCCTTGGAGAGGGACATCATGCTTGGTAGGGTAGAGAGACAGCGCAGGAGGGGAAGACCCTCTATGAGGTGGATTGATTCAGTGACTGGGGTAATCAGGATGGGTGTGTCAGAGGCAGTGCGATTGGCACAGGATAGAGCAGGGTTTAGGGCTGTTGTACATAGGGTCGCTATGAGTCGCAAATGACTCGGCGGCACATAACAACAACAGCTAGGGAAGGCTATTTTTGGAAAGGGACATTACACTTGGAAACATGGAGGATCAGTGAAGGCCAGAAAGACTCCCCAATTATATGAATTGACACGATGACTTCAGCAATGGGTCTTAGTGTGTCAGAGATGATGAGGATGGCACAGGATTGGACAAGATTTAGGTCGGATGTTAATATAATCATTATCAGTCATATTCAACTCAACAGCACCTAAAAACAACTACAGAAAGTGTAACAACTAATAACTATTACCAAAACAAAAACCTGTCATTTTTATATGCTGTTGTTAAGTGCCATCGAGTTGTAAGCGAACAGAGAGTGATCAGTTAGCCTAGTGGACAGAAAGTGATGCTACCAAGCCAAAGGTGGGTGACTTTTAATCTGCAGCCCTCAGGCTTGTTTTTCATTGTTTTTGTTCAATCATTCTTCTAGGTTGTATAGTCCTGGTCTGTCCAGTTGCTGTACAGAAGAAACTTGTGGTTGTTGTAAAGCTGGACACTGTGACACTGATGTGTCAAATGCATTAATGGTTACCCATGGTGGACAGGGTTTGGTGGAGCTCCCCAATTAAAATAAGCTTGGAAGCAGGAGTGGCATCCACTTCCACAACAGCTAGCCTCCGGAAACCCTATGAACCTGGAGAAAGGATGAAAGTCACACAAGTTTGAGGTCTTTCATTCAAGCACACCTGGATTTAACTACTGCTGTTATTGTTGTTGTGTCATCAAGTTAGAACTCATACCTGACCTTCCAGTGGGTTTTCAAAGGCAGTTAATCATCCTGGAGGAGAATTCCCATTCATTTCCCGTGAAGCAGATGGTGGACTTGAACTATGTGCCTTTGAGATTATGGTCCAGCTTCTTGCCACTAGCTTTACCAGAGCTTCCTATTTAACTACTGTTGTTTAGTGCCGTCAAGTCTAGTTAACTCACAGTGATCCTGAGAACAGATCTGAACCCTGTCCTATCCTGTGACATCCTCACAATTTCTGACACACTCAAGCCACTGTTACAGTCACTGTCAATCCACCTGGCTGAGGGTCTTCTTTTACTTATCTTCTACCTTCCCAAGCACTATGTCCCTTAACAAGGAATATTCTCTCTTAACAACATGTCCAAAGAATGTGAGATGAAGCTTCATCATCTTTGCCTCCATGTCTGTTCTTTTGGCCTACTATGGAAGCTTTAGCACTCTTCCCCAACACCACAGTTCAAGGGCATCAATTCTTCTTCTGTCACTTTTAGTCACTGTCCAGCTCTCAGAGGCACAGCAAATAACTGATATGACTATACCTGAATCAGAAACACCTCAGTTCTCAAATTGATATTGTTGTTCTATGTGCCGTGGAATCACAGTAGACTCATAGCGACTCTATGTACAACAGCCCTAAATCCTGTTCTATCCTATGTCAGTCTTATTGTCTGTCACTTACCCTCATTATACCAGTCATTGAATCAATCCATCTCATCAAGGGTCTTTCTCTCTTGTGCTGTCCCTCTACTCTCCCAAGCATGATGTTCCTCTCCAGGGATTGGTCCCTCCTTGCAACATGTCCAAAGTGTGTCAGACAAGACTTCACAATCTTTGCCTCCAAGGAGCAGCCTGGTCTCATCCTCTCTAGAACAAACCTGTTTTTTCTCCTAGTAGTCCATAGTATATTCAATACTCTTCTTCAGCACCACAGCTCAAAGGCATCAATTCTCCTTCCAGCATCTCTAGTCATTGTCCAGCTTTCTGATGCATAGCAAGTGACATAACTGCTCATTAATAATTTGGAGAGGTCTCTGACTACAGATTTTCCCAGAACATTATGTTCCCTGATCTTCTGACTGCTGGTTCCAAGTGTATGTTGACAGTCTCAATCTTTTCTCCATCTACTTTGATGCTGTCTATTGGTCCAGTGGTTAGACTTTTTTGTTTTCTTGATGTTCAGATACAACCCACACTGACCAGCAGGTCTGATATTATGCAGCAAGCTCTTCAAGTACTCATTTTGAGAAAGCAAGGGTTACTATAGACTACTCTACTCAAAGTTATTGATCACTGTTCCTCCAATCCTGATGCCACATTCTTCTTCACAGTCCAGCTTTTCAAATAATCTTCTCAGAATACAGATTAAATAGGTATGGAGAGAAGAGGATACAACCTTGACACACACCTTTTTTCATTTTAAACCAAGTAATTTAACTACAATAAACCAAAACTATAATTTAATTAAATATCTTAATATTTAACTACTAGAAACCAAAAATATTAAATATGCTGTTGTTGAGATAATTTCAACTCCAGTGGCCTATAGGACAAAGAACCGCCCATAGTGTTTCTAAGGTTTTGTAATGCAATCTTTAGAGTAGACTGCCACATCTTTCTCCTGAGCAACACCTGGTGGATGTGAACCATTGGCTAAACAGATAAGTACTTAAAAACTGTGCCCCCAGAGCTCCTGATACAACTATTCTCTAAAGATCATTTCCATCAGGTCATAACTGACTTATGGCTGATACTGTTACTGAGTCTAAATTACACAGGCAGAGATTGCTCATCTTTCTTCCACAAATATGTTGGTGGACTGGAACTGCCAGAGGTGTGGTCTTTGGTTCAGCAGTGCAACTCCCTAAGGACTATGCCACCAGAGTCCCTTAGATTTAACAATTAGACACTATTCTTTTTCTCTCTCCGAACTAGGAAGACTAACAGATACTACTGCCCAAGCTGAATCAGTTCCTTTCCATTTCTATTTGCTGGTAAATTTCATCATGAATAGGGGATGGATTTTGTTATATGGTTCCATCAGTAAAACTGGAAGAAAACATATAACAAAATCCAATTGTATTGGTAGAATCATGTTCTATCTTCTTTAATTTATTGGTAAGATGAATTACATAAACTTATTTGCAAATGCTGAACTTGCCTTGCATACCTAGGATAAATACCCTTTGGACATGATGTGTCTATTCATACTTTGCTGGATTTCACTGAACAATATTTTGTTGAGAATTTCTGTATTTATATTCTTAAAGAGATAATGGTTTACAGTTTTCCTTCCTAATAATATCTCTGCTTGGTTCTGGTGTAAAGGTAATAATGGCCTCATAAAATGAGTGAGAAAGTTCCCTCCTCTTCTACTAAAGTAGGAAGTTAAGTATTGGCCTGTTAAATGAAAGAATGACAGTTCAAATCAACCAGATAACCCTTCGAAAAAAGATGAAGCAGTCTCCTCCCAGATAAGATAATGATTTTTAATTTACAGAAAATAAAGGCACATATCAAATTCATCATAAGACACAACAACCAAAATCTAGGCTATGGAAAATGTGCAGGACAAAGATGGCCTACTTCTTTAAAAAGTAATGAAAAAAATACTAATAAATTTAAGAGGCAAATTAATCAATAACAAATAGACAAAGAGTATTATAAAATATTTAGGTTTATGACTATTTTGGTGATCTATTGTCAATGTTCATTTCTAAGTTGATATATAGTTATTTTTATAAAAAAAGAATCTTTTGGAGACATATAACAAATTATTTATAAATAAGATAATCTCTCTGATCTGCTTCAAATAATAAGAAAATGGAAAAGTAGATAAGATTAAGTTAACACAAAGCTGACTATAGTTTGAGTAAACTGTTCAAATTGGGTTTTTAGAGTTTATTATTCAACTTTCTCATGTGGAGTTAATATATCATTATGGAGGTAATATCCCATTAAGAAAGTTTTCAAAAGACTTAACAAAATGAGTTAGAAGACAAATTTCTAGGACATGGAAAAATATTTATTCAATATAATAAAAGGGCTATTACCCAAAATCAAGGATGCTTTGGGCAGAATATTAAATGATCCAGGAAGTATTAAAAGAAGATGGAAAGAATATACTGAGTCATTATATAGAAAGGAATTGGCAGATACAAAGGAATTTAAAGAAATAACATATGAGCAAGAGCCTATGGTGATGAAGGAAGAAGTTCAAGCTGCTTTGAAGGAAACAGCAAAAAATAAAGCCCCAGGAATAGATGGTATACCAATTGAAGTATTTCAGATAACAGATGTTGCCCTGGATGTGCTCACCAAGTTGTGCCAAGAAATCTGGAGAACAACCACTTGGCCAACTGACTGGAAGAGATCTATATTTGTTCCCATTCCAAAGAAAGGTGACCCAACTGAGTGTGGAAACTACAGAACAGTGTCATTGATTTCACTTATTTACAGAAATAAGTTTTGTATGTATAGACTTAATCCCTAATATGATAAGTCACTTGAGGGATGATATTGATGTAGAATGTCATTATCAAATAAAGATTTACCTTCACCACTGCTCATTTATTTTGCTCTGCTGAGAAAAATGTTGGGGAGCTCACACCACCTCTCTGGAAACTAAGGTGCGCCTGATACAGGCCATGGTATTTGCAATCGCTTGTTATGCATCAGAGAGTTGGACAATGACTAGGGAGGACAGAAGGAGAGTGGATGCTTTTGAGCTGTGGTGCTGGAGAAGGGTACTGAATGTACCCTGGACTGCCAGGAAAACAAACGGATTTGTCTTGGAGAGGATTAAACCAAGCTACTCCTTGGAGGCAAGGATTCTGGGGCTTCATCTGACATACTCTGGACATGTTGCCAGGAGGGACGGGTCCTTGGAGAGGGACATCATGCTTGGGAGGGTTGAGGGACAACGCAGGAGGGGAAGACCCTCTATGAGATGGATTGATTCAGTGACTGGGGTAATAGGGATGTGTGTGTCAGAGGCGGTGCAGTTGGCGCAGGATAGAGCAGGGTTTAGGGCTGTTGTGCACAGGGTCGCTATGAGTCAGAAACGACTCGACGGCACATAACAACAACAACAACATTACTCAAAATAAAGTTTTTAAATCAGTAACAAAAAACCAGACTTTTCAATTTTGAAAAAAATGGGTCAAAGATTTAAACAGGGACTTTAATTAAAGACAAAATTCAAATGGCCAATAAACATACAAAAAAAGAACTTAACCTCATGGATAATCAGACAAATGTAGTAAAACTAGTTTTGTTACCAAACAAATGAAATACAAACATGTAATTAACAATAATAAAAATAAGAGAAGGGGGGATGGTATAACATAGATTTAGAATTTCTTACAGGTTTGGGAAGATGGTATCAATTTACTCTAGCTGTTATACAACTAAGACCTTAAATGTAATATTCAGAGTAACTATTAATACATTAAAAACATCCACAAAGGGAAAGCAGAAAACAAAAAAATTACTACAATGAACCAATTAAACTTGCTTTTTGATAAAGCAAGCTGTAGCAAGCAGCAAAAACAAATAATGTTACGACAGACAACACACGACACCAATGTCAAATGGGCCTTGTCGATCTGTGTTTCACTGAGTAGGCAAAGGCATTTGACTGTGGATCACAACAAATTATGGCTAATCTTGAGAAAAACTACTGTTGTTGTTGTTGTTAAGTGCTGTCAAGTCGTAAGTGACCCTATGAACAAAGTCCTCAACACTTGTGTGACTTTCATCCTTTCTCCAGGTTCACAGGGTTTCCGGAGGCAAGCTATTGTGGAAGTGGATGCCACTCCTGCTTCCAAGCTTATTTTAATCAGGGAGCTCCACCAAACACTGTCCATACATCACTGTCAGTGTTCAGCTTCACAGCAACCACGAGTTACCTCTGTATGGCTATAGAACCTAGAAGAATGTTTGAACAAAAACAATGAAAAACAGGTCTGAGGGCCGCAGATTTAGATCTAAGAGAGAAAAATATCAGACTTCCTAGATAAAAACATCACACCACAGTATTTTAATACTTTAAGAAGTGAACAAAGTTTTAATCTACTCAAGAGTTATACAACATTTATGATGACCATGTTCTGAATTTTTCTAACTTCTAGTATCTCAGAAGCTTTACGTCATGAGGGCCTGAGCTACAAGTGCTTCCATACTGGGTCCCAATTACACTTAGAAAAAAAGCAATTTGTACAGGTAGAGGAAAAGAAGAAAACAAACAAAAATCCAGTGAATGCTTGCTTTTCCTTCTTGAACCTAATGGATTTAGGAAGAATCTAACAGTCATAAGAATGAATAGATCTGGCAGTCATGTGTCAAACACCATGAAAGGCCCTCAAGAAGGTGGTGTGAGCTCCCCAACATTTTTCTCAGCAGAGCTAAATAAATGAGCAGTGGTGAAGGTAAATCTTTATTTGATAATGACATTCTACATCAATATCATCCCTCAAGTGACTTATCATATTAGGGATTAAGTCTATACATACAAAACTTATTTCTGTAAATTTAATACACAGAAACAGAGACATAAATAAATCTTATACTCTTCTGTGACCAAGGATAAAGCAGATCTCTAATCTAGGTATCGTCCAAAATAATTTCCATCTACTACACCCACATTTTTGTGTTTTGTACATATCAATTTTCCTTGAAAACAAAAGGCCTCTTTCCTGCCTCTGAGGCAGCAATCAGAAGTGTTGTGGCTGGAGGGTGGACCACTGGTCAAAGACATCCACAGCTATCTCAAAAAAACTTACGCTCCGAGCCAGCAGCAGTGGCTGGTAACCACAAGTGCATCAGAGTGGAGCTCTGCTCCACCAAATCTGCAATGACTGATTTTAGGAATACATATCACCAGACCGTCCTTCCACGTACTACATCTGGGTATACTCAAACCATCAAGCCTTTGATTAGCAACCAAATGTCTTAACCTTTTGTACAATCCAGGGACTCAAAGCCAGCAGAGTGGCAGCAAGGAAAAGCCATCATCTGAATAATCTCAGATTGTTGTTTTGTATTGTAAAGTCAGAACAGACTCATCACTGACCATCCTTCTCTAGTCCTTGTCCCTCAGAGCAGCTGGTGGCCTCAAACTGTGTGCATATGTCACCAGAGCTCCAATCTCAGATTATAGACCAAGAAAACTCAGTCTATACAAAACTGCACAGTGTTGCCAAAACTCACAGTGAAAAGCATGACACAACACACTATGTAATCTGTTCCATATTCTGAGGGTATCCTGAAATAGCAGTAAGATCAGGCTTCACACTACCAGCAGTATTCTACTCATGGGTGGAATATTACCCAATTATTTTTTTCACCAACCCCGTGAAAAGCTCTATGTCAAAAAAATGCTTTCTCTTTTTTTAGATCTGTATGCAAAGGTATACAGAGTAAAGTAAAGGAGTTGGAGTCAGAAAATCAAAAGGGTCGAACTCACTCAGCATATGTTAAGCTCAAGGAACTGAAGAACAAATTCAAAC
>NW_006399781.1:21054510-21090396 GCF_000299155.1 Elephantulus edwardii
TGTTGTACATAGGGTCGCTATGTGTCGCAAGTGACTCGACAGCACATAACAACAACAACAACATGCAAAAGTATAGTCAATAAGCTTAGGATCATCATTTTAGATTTCTTTGTTGCTCAACATGGTCTGAGACATTACTATAAAGAACTTTGATAATACTTGTTATGCCATTATTATTATACTGTAATAATTATAATAGACATTATTTTTAAATAGTATTATAATAAACATTAATAATCGTTATTATTATTATACATCAGACAATTCAAACTAACTAAATGATGGCAATTCAGAGGGAGGGAGGATCCTGCAGTTCATGTCAACTTCCAGGAAAAATAGGAATCCCAAAACATCTGATTATGCTCATGTAACACCTGTACTTGGGCCAGGAAGCAGTTGTCAGAACAGAGCAAGGAAACACTGCATCTTTCAAAATCAGGAAAGGAGCTCATCAGGGATATATCCTGTCCCCATATCTTTTTAATCTGTATGCGGAACGGATCATTTGGGAGGCTGGTCTTTATGAAGAGGAACGTGGCATCAGAATCGGAGGAAGACAATTAACAACTTGAATTATGTAGATGACATAATCATGCTTGTTGAAACTGAGGAGGACTGAAGCACCTGCTGCAGAAAGTCAAGCACTGCAGTCTCCAAAAATTCTCACCACTCGGCCAACTGGCAGCCCCATGATAGATGGAGAAGAGACCTCTGAGATTGTCAACAACTTCAGCTTGCTCAGGTCCAAACACAATACTCTTGGAACCAGCAGCCAAGTAACCAAAAGACAAATTGGATTTGGAACATCTGCTGTCAGGGACTTCACTAAAGTGCTGAAGAGCAAAGAAGTCAGTCTAGAGACTAAGGTGCACCAGATCAAGACCTTGGTCTTCACAATTACTTGTTATGCATCTGAGAGCTGGACAATCTCTTGCTTGCGGTGCAAGAGAAGAGTAATAAACATATTTTGATTGCCAAGAAAACAAACAGGTCTGTTTCTGGAGAAGGTAAAACCAATTTGCTCTCTGGAGGAAGGAATTTGAAGCTCCGTCTAACATACTTTGGGTATGGTGCCAGGAGGGACCAGTCCTTGGAGAAGGGCATCATGCTTGGAAGGGTGGAGGAGCAATGCAGGAAAGACGCTGGATAAGATGGATCGACACAGTAACTGGAGTAGTAAGGGCAGGTGTGTCGGAGACAGTGAGACTGACTCAAGATAGGACGGAATTCAGAGCTAGTGTACATAGGGTCACAAAGAGTTGCAGGCAACTTGATGGCACATAACAACAATAACAACAAGTACAGTGAATGTAAGTGGACCAAACATTAAGAAGGCAGGGAATGGCTGTTGTTGCTACTGCTGTTGTGTACCACTGAGTTGTAACCAACCCATGGCTGACACCAGAGGGTTTCCAGAGGTAGTTAATAACATGGTAGGAGATTACCCATACTTCTTCTGTGGAGCAGCTCATGGATTTGAACAACATGCCTTTGGGATTGCAGTGCACCTAATAAAAGTAATCCAAGTATATGTTGTTTAAGAGATAAACCATAATTGAAAGTGAAAGGGTGGGGAAAAATATGTAATGATAAAATAACCAAAGGAGACCACAGGTGGCAATCTCAATATGAGACAAAGTAGATTTTAAGGCAAAAATCTTTTAGAAGGGAAAAAGATATTACAAAAATGAAAAAGTTGTCAATTAATCAGGACAATTTAACAATCTTAAATGTGGATAGACTCAACACTGGGAATAGAAGACTGAAATAGAAGCAGTGTGAATCAGAACATTGACTGAAAACAGCCATTATTATACTTAATGAAGAAAGACTAAATGAAGAAATAAACAGTACTACAATAAGAGTTGGAAGATCAAGAAGTAAACCAAGGATGTGAATGAAGCTGACTTAACACATGAATACAGAGAACATTCCACTCAAAACCAAAACAAATACATTCTACTCCAGGGAAAATGGATGATTTTCAAGAACAAACAACATATTAAGTTACAAACCAACTCTTAATGAGTTTGAAAGAATCAAAACAAAGAAAGCATTCTTTTTTTACAACAAAGCAGTGTAGGTAGAAAAACTGTAAAATATAGACATACACATAACCTAAAAGGTGAACTCTAAAATTACCAATGAATTAAGTAAGAAATAAAAAGAAAAATCACAAATTTCATAGTCAAATGAAAATGAAAGCAGAACACTGCTTACCAGATGCAGGGAAAGCAGCACTCAGCAATCTTAAAGCAATAAACACCTTTTTCTTTTAAAGGCAACAACAGGTCTCAAATTAACAACCTAATTTGACACCTCCAGAAAGAAAAAGAGATGGGAGCCAACTAAGCACAAACCTAGCAGAAGAAAGGAAGTAACAAAGATCAGATTGGGGTGGGGAGGGGGCCCCACCATAAAAAAAGAATCAATAAAATCAGGTGTTTCTCTGAAAAGATCTACAACTGACCCAAAAGAAACAATAATGTGAAAGAATATTATGAACAACTGTATGGCAACAAACTAAACAGCCTAGATAAAATGAACAAACTTTAAAAGCACACAATCTACCCAAACTGACTCAAAAGGAAATACAGTCTTTTATTCCTAATAAGTGAAGAGATTCAATCAATGATCAAACCACCCCCCCAACATAAAAAAAGGTCTTGAACCAAATACCAAACATTAATTTAAAGCCTGGTCACCTTCACTGATAAACTCTGCCAAAAGAGAGAGAAGAAATTCTCTAAGGCAAATAGAAACCTGATAACAAAATCACACAAAGATACCACAAGAAAACTAGAGGCCAATTATCTTGTATAAATCTAGGGGCAAAATTCTCAACAAAACACTAGCAAACAAACTCCAACAGTGTATTACAAGAGTCATGCAACAAGACCAAGTGGGATTTATAAGAGGAATGCAGGTTCAAATGTCAGTCACGATGTCAGGAAATTCAAACCTTTCTCTCATCTATCACTGGTTGCTACTGTTAGGTGCAACAGGAGCAGATGAGACATGGGGTTGGTGACTGAGTCTGACTTCCACCTGCTTTATAAAAGAGTACTTTGCCCAACAATAATATCCACAGCAGCAAACAGATAGCTGCTATATAGACCGCCCCCCACCCATGCTCCTGCACCTATTTCCACCAATCACTGGGCTCTATATTCACTGCTAACTCACAGACTTTGATACCAAGATACTTTTGATACAGTTGTGATACCAAAAGTGAGGTTTATTAGGAAAGTAAGTTGGAGATGCAAAGAATATTACCCAGTGCAAATCCAGGGTTTAAGCTCAGCAGTCCCAAACAAGGTTAATAGCAAAACACAATTACTCAATTATTATTAAGTCCAGGTTCAGCTCAGTAGCACAAATCCAAATTATCTAGCAAGGTATGCCTGAGAGCAGTTATAAGTCAGCTTCTCCTGCAACCATCAAGCAAGAACAAAAACTCTTTAACTGTGGCCTTTATCTCAGGGCTTCCTGGTTACACCTTGCCACAGCAATACCATAGCCTCTATACTTCCACCACCAGGGTCTTGCTCTCACCAGTCTCCTTCAAGTCTTGCTTGGGAAGCAGGGAATCTCTCATTCCTAGTCCCACAGTTGTTGATGATATGCAAGACCATGTGTCTGCAATTAAGGTAGCTGGAAACCAAAGGGGGTAATGTAATAGCTAGAAAGGTCAACTTTTTTTTTCCCTTTGCGGCCCTCAGGCCTGGTTCAAATTGGTTTTTATAGTCATTCTTCTAGGTGGTATAGCACTGGCCTGTCCATTCGCTCTACAGAGGTAACACGTGGTTGCTGTGATGCTAAACACTGTGACACTGATGTGTCAAATGTGATGATAGTTACCCATGGCAGACAGTGTCTGGTGGAGCTTTCCGATTAAAAGAAGCTTGGGAGCAGGAGTGGCATCCATTTCTGAAATGGCTTGCCTGTGGAAACTCTATGAACAGTGCTCATGCCTTTCATTCATAGGGTCACTATGAGTAGTCTAAGATTCAACGGCACTTAACAACAACTAATTTATTTACAAAATTTGAATACAAATTTGAACAAATTCTTTCAATTTCCCTCAACCCCCACCCATTAAATTGTACAACCCATGAATAATCACCCCTACCCCCTGCACATCCACATCCCTCTGCTTCCACCTTCTCCCACCCCTCTTGGATCCTTATACTCATTCTACAACAGTGGTTTTACACAATATTTAACCTTGCTGGACTGAGTTAGTTCACTCAGCATAACACTTTCCAATCCCTCCAAAGTTAGGTAATAATTTACAAAATCATTGCTCCGTGTGTTGCATAGTATTCCATTGTGTGAACGTACCATAATTCCTCAATCCATTCATTTGTGGTTGGATATTTGGGCTGTTTCCGTGTTCTTGCAACTTTTAAGTTAACGTTGCAGTGCTACTAAGTACAACTCAAAATGCTATGAATAACATAGACCCTATGAACAACACTGTCCTATCCTGTGTCATCCTCATTATCTCTGACTTATACAAAGCACTGCTGCAGTCACAACAATCTTGTTAACGGCCTTCTCTTTCACTGACCCTCCATCTTTCTAAGCATGATGTTCTTCTCCAAGCAATGTTGTTGTATGCTTTCAGGTTGGAACTAACTATAGCTGAGACTCCAATGGGTTTTTAGAGGCAGAAAATCTCTTGGGGAAGAGACTGCACATCTTTCTTCCACAGCGCAGCTGGTGGATTCAAACCACATTTGTTGGGAGTGGCAGCACAATTTCTTACTGTGAAGCCACCAGAGCTATTTCCAAGGAATACCCTTTCTAACAACACTGGTAGGAATGTAAAATATTACTGATGCTGTGGAAAAGTGTGGCTGTTCTTCAAAATACTAAAACTAGAACCTGCTACATGTCATTAAGCCAGTTCAGACCATTTCAACAGATGGTAAACCTGCTGATCCTGGGCCATCCCAACAATCTCTGCTATACTTAAAAGCACTATTAATATTAATGAAGAAAATTACAGAAAAGTAAGATAAGCATGATTGTACAATTGAAAAAATATGAAGAGTATCACTAAATTGTACATGCAGCAACTGTTGAATTGGTCCATGTCTTGCTATGTCTGCTCTCAATAATAACTATGTGTATAGTTAAAGGAAAAGCAGACAAAACCCCAATAAGCTTCTATCAGATTTACAAAAATGTCTGGCAATATGAGCTATCAGCAGACACAGAACTATAACTCACATACTTTGCTGGTGAGAGTATAACTGGATACAAATCCTTTAGAAAAGTATTTATTTTATCTTATGTTAATTGTTAAAGATGCGCATACCTTATTACCCAGTATTTCCACTCCTAAGTTTATGCCCTAGAGAAATAAGTACTTGAAGGTACCAGAAGGCGTGTAAAAAATATTTATAACAGTCTCAAAAAAAGACAATTAAAAAAAACCAAACCTCAAACTCAGTAGTATCCAACAGGAACTGATTCACAACTGACTCGCCACTGAATTTTTTTTTTTTCATATCTCTGCTTTTTTTTTAAAATTTTACACTGGTTTATTTACAAAGTTCACATACATTGTTTTTCACAATGGATCTTTCTCACTTCCTTCATTTCAGCCTTTCTACCCATCAAACTATGCGACCTTTTTAATTTTTGAGGCTGTAAATCACAGGAGAGATGTTAGATAATATCCACAGAGATATAAGAGAACCTTTGGATTAGCAGTGCAGCTCCTCACTGTTGTTACGTGTCATCGAGATACAACCGATTCATGGCTGACTAACCTTCCAGCAGGTGTCAGAGCAGTAAAACACATAGGAGGAAACTGCCCACCATTGTCCCATGGAGCAGCTGATGGACTCAAACTCTGTGCCTCTTGGTTGGCAGTGCAACTCCTTACAACGAGGACACCAAAGCTCCCTCCCTACCGACTACTGATCATAAAAGCCTCATATTTTTTCTTTTTTTTTAAAGCCTCATATTTAAAAACAACTCAAATTGGCATGCAAAGTAAAATGAATAAATACACTGTTAATGTTCAGGATATTCATATAATGAGATTCAACAAAGGAACTCAATGCTCTATACCCATCTTACACACTTCTACAAAGCAATTAAATGTTCTATATCTAGGGAGGTCTGGTAGCCTAGTGACAAGAAGCTGCACTGCAACCCCAGAGGTATACAGTTCGAATCCACCAGATGCTGTGCTGGAGAAGGAGGGGCCATGTCCTCCTGTGCCAGTTGGATCAGATTTGATGGTACACACATACATACACACATACACACAAAATAAATAAATTCTCTGTATCTATCCATGGATGAAACTTAAACATAATTTTAATGAAGGAAAGTAAATTATATATGCAATATGATGCTACTTATGTCAAGTTCAAAACCAGACAAAACTAAATGGTTTCAGATATAAATTTAAATACTAAAGATATAAAGAAAAACAAAGAAACAGTTGCTGGGAAAATATGAATTATGGTTAGCTCTGAGAAGCTGGAAGTTAACTATTACAGTGATAAGCTGACAGATAAAAAAGTGATCACTTTCTAAAACAGCTGGTTAAAGTCTCCCTGCCCTCATCTTTTAGGCATATGTTTCAGTTTTTAAAAATGTTATAAAAAATACATTATGAAACTGTAAAAGCATGCTTTTAAGGAAATGCATCTTTCCCATGAAACTACTATAGAATTTGCTTCACTAAAAAAGAGACAGTAAAGACAGATGATGTTACAGGATCTAACACATGACAGTCAAGCTTAGATAATCCCCGAGGAAAGATTTAAGAAAGAGCCTGAAAACAAACTGTTCAAATTAGAACAGGATTAAAGGCTCCAGTAAGGTAGTCTATAAGGACAAAAGGAAAACAGAAAAGAAAAATTGACAGAATATCTGATTATTCTAAGTACTGAAAACCTGGATGGGACTACCAGAACAAGTAAATAACAGAGCTGATTATTAAATCTAAAGAAAAGTTGTGAGCACTGCACAGTCCTAGGAATGTAATCACTGAATAATGAGTTGACTAGTAAAGCAAGGCAGCTCTATTAGGAATATGTGGAAAGATGAAGGGCATGCAGGAGTGGTGGCTTAACCACTAAATAAATCTTCCTTTTCATTACAGGAACTTGATAATTGAAACTTAAAATTTAAGAAATAGTATAAACATACAATTCATAACTATCCAAGTAAATATTAAGCCCAATCTAAAGGCCTAGCCTTTCTGGGCAGATCAAATCTGAAGGAGACATATGAGTAAGTGCTGCCTGTGTGATTTACAACCTTGAAAACCCAGTAAAGGGTCAGATATGATTCTATTCAAACTTAATGACAAAGAGTTTAAGGGGTTTTTCTGAGTGGTAAAATCAATTAACCATTTGACTACTAACAGAAAGGTTGGGCAGTTCAAACTCACTCAGCCAATACTTAGAAGGCAACCTGCTTCCCTAAAGAATATACTTGTTGCTGTTGTTGACTGCTGTCAAGTCGAGTGCAACTTATAGCAACTCTATGAACAAAAGACCTAATGCCTTTCCATAACTGTCGTCATTTCACCAAGTTCATAGATTTCCAGAGGCATGTGGTGTCGGAAGTGGATGCCACTCCTCCTTCCAAACCTGTTTTACAACTGGGAGCTCCACCAAACACTGTCCTCATTAGGAAAACCATTCTGATATTTGACACCCCAATGGCACAAGGTTCAGCATCACAGCAACCCAGGTTACTTCATACTGCACATTGACAAAGAGTGATGTACAAACTGAAAGATATATAACAGTACTAGTTTCACTTAGCAGGGGTTAAGTGTCATTAAGTCGAATATGAGAGAGTAAGTTTTGCACAAAAGACCTAAACTCTGTTCTATAACTACAATCATTTCTGCACATTTATAGAGTTTAGAAAGTTTGTAGAGTTTAGAGAATCTGGAGAGTTTCCAGAAGCATCTAGTTAAGGAAGTGGATGCCACTCCTGCTTCCCAGCATAAATCAATCTGGAAGCTCATTCAAACACTGTACATAATGGGTAACCATTATGGTATTTGACAAGACTATGGAACAGTGTGCAGCATCACAGCAACACTAAGTTGTTCAGTTCAGCAAATGGACAAAAGATTGCTGTGTCAGTCAAGGAATATTCATTTGAAAATTAATAAATTTGGCAGACTTAAACCCTAGTAAAAGGTTCAAGGACACCCACTCTTGGGGGGAAAAGAGATTAGCTCTAGTGTGTCACAGGTAGTCACTATGAGTCACAATCAACTTGAAAGCAATTAATAATAAGGTAAATAGCTGAAAAATACTCAAAAGTCTTTGCCTCAGGAGACCAGAACCCAGTACTAGTAAAGGCTGTGGTAGAAGAGTGTCATTTGTAGGAATGCCAATCTTTAAAAGTTTACTTTTAGAAGAAAGAAAAAGAAAAGTTAGTGGACATCTTTTGTTCCAGAAGCAAATCACCCATTAATTAGTCTAAAATTAGAAACACTTGTCACTGAAGGTTATATTCACATAGCTAAATTATTTAAATACAGATAAGTTAAATAAGTAAAATAGCATAAGTTGTTACTATTTTGAAGATAACTAGTTGAGAATTTGAAAAGTAACTTAATTATACTACTTATTTCTGTGAAAAGCTTTTGGTAAATCACAACTTAATGCACATGTAAAGAATAAATTTATCATTAAGAACACTATCAATAAAGTACAGAAATATTACCTTGTAAAAGTTTCCATACGACTTTCGAATATTGATCCACTTTTTAGCAAAAGAAGGATATTTCAACCTGCTGAGCTGGCACTGAATATTCAGGAACTTACTCATATCCCATGAACTTGTAAAATCAAAAATGAGAAAAAAGTGGATAAAACAATGTCATCTTTTCCAAGCATGTTTGCATATAACATTCAGCTTATAATAAAATTAACATCTTATTAACCAAAGGGATAACATGCCCACAGAAATTAATATATTACTTATAACACTCACAGAGAACACAGGGCTTAAACATATGATGAGACTGGTTGGTTTGCAAAAAAGCTATACCATGTACATGTTATCTGAGCAAACTTATAGTAGGTAAAAAACTTGGAAATCAAAAAGAAACTAAAAGTTGGGTTATACTGAGTATTTCACAAACTGATAAAATAAGCTCACCTTGACTGTTTTATGGTTCTGATTACCTGTGTGGGCATTTTTACAGAATTTTTCGTAATTCTAAAATTACCCTTTGCTACACTTACTTTCAACTTCAGGCTTATTTTAGAAGGTGTCTGAGGATATGCTTGAAATAAAACAAAGCAAAACAAAATAGAAATGAAAAGGAAATAAGCAGCTGATTTCAAATGGTTACTGTAATCCATTCTATAGCACATGCTTCTACAACACTGATTCCAGTGATTAAGCAGCAGAATACTGTTTACTGTCCAGTGATGAAGCAGAATACTGACTGTTTACTGTCCAGTGATTAAGCAGCAGAATACTGACTGTTTACTTGGAAACTGTGTTGGTTCATACATACCTTGTGTTAGGCAAAGACATAAGGAATAATGGAAGTAGCAATTATAACTTTCAGCAGAAAAAAAAAATTCTCAACTCAGTTGTTATACTATTATCAGGAGTATCCTCAACTGGATTTAAAGAGAACTAAAAACAAGTACCTGCCCCAAAATTTCCTGGTTTTATGCATTTTAAATATTCTGCCAGGCAACTTCCATCTATCCTGAGCTGCTTACCTAAGCTCGTCAAATTTCTGTTTGTACCAAATGTTGTCTCCTACTTCTGTTAGAAGTAACAGACTTCTAAGGAGGTTTCGTCAATTATTTCCCAAATTTCATTCTATAATGAAATATAATTATGATGTAGTTAATTAGTAATATAGTAATGACATAATTATTACATCATTACTAGTCTCTAGACCCACTATGTAGATAAGGCTAAAGATGTACTACCCTCTATACAACCAGCAAAGCCAGTTGGTGTAGTTCTATTGTCAGCCGCTAACTGAGTTCACATTACAAGGCAAAAGTCATCTACTGGCTGAGAAAGTATTTCTAGACCTCTTATGTACATGACCTTTCAGCTTCGGTGTATCATTTGTCCAGTTTGAAACAGAATATTGGTCAGTTTTAACAGCATAACAATATCAAAATATCTTGAAACAACTAGTGTGTAATCCTTGTTTTTTTCCACACTTTCTGTGCTATATTGGTAAAAATAGCTAATGATTTCTGAGTATGGATTTTTTTAGGTTAGTACTATCATTAAACATCACAGAAAATTATCAAGACCAAAAGTTCATAGTCTGGAAGGACTTCTAAATTTTGGCAAAAAGAAATCTTTAATTTTATAAACTTATAATAAAGTTTTGATTTTAGAATATACTATCAGCTGCCTATCCAACTGATACTTTTCATAGCGGCTGTAAGACATTAAGGAGGGACAAGATCAATGTAATTTTTAATTCTGAGGTAGAAAATAAGGGACACTTTGAATAATGATGAAGAAAAGGATCTTTTAGAAAAGAAGTATGAAAAATACATAGGAGAAAGATAAACTATTACTGCAAATCCCTGAGCCAGCCTGACTATTGTAAAAAGCACAGGCAGTCTAGTGGTTACAAACAGATCTGTTCCTAAGTATGTCTTTATGCTGAGTTTGTAGGTAAGTAGGAGGAGATGCAGATGGTTTTAATTTAACCTTGCCTTACTGCAAGAGAGGGCCCAAAGTCTTTTTCAATGATTTAAAAGTTGCACAAGCAGCAAATGAAAGATTGTGATGAATCTGTTGCAACTTGAGTCTAGTTCAAGGATCTCTAGTGGTATTGTGGTTACAATGCTTGGCTGCTACCTTCAAGGTCAGTAGTTTAAACACACCAAGGCACTCTATGTGAGAAAGATGAGGTAACCGACTTTTGTAAAGAGTTACAGCCTGAGAAACCCTACAGGGCAGTTCTGCTCTGTCCTACAGGGTGCGAAGTGCTGGTATCTAATCAATAACAGTGGGTGGGATGGAGCAACTCTAGGATCTTCATTCAGCATCGTGCATTCCTTGGGGTCATTTCAAAAGTAGTTAAATGAAGGGCTCCTTAAATCTTAAAAGACAGTTGTTGGGGTTTTTTTAAAGAAAAAGATAATGGTTCTAAATACTCACCCATCTGTTAATATGGAATATTTATACTTTGTTCCTAATTCCTTCAATTTCATCCAATCAACTACTTTCTTTAGTACCTGAGGGAAGGTATCAGCTCTGTCTACCTGATCCTAAGGATAGAAAAGTAAAATATATAAAAATCAGGGATTTTAGGCATAGTCCTACAATATATGCAGAATTATGTAAGGAAGAAGGCAATAAATAAAAGAAAAATCTATACTGTTTTAAGGGAGTTCTGGTGGTCTACTATAAGTAAGGAATTGTGCTGCCAACCCAAAGGCAGGTGGTTTGAATCCACCAGCTGCTTCATGGGAAAAAATATGGGCAATTTCCTTTGTGCAATTTACTGTCTATGAAAATCCATTGCAGAGTGAGCTATGAGCCAGCAAACAATGTTTTAACACATTGCCGCACAATTTTAAATTGATGACCATGCTTAGAAACATATATAGCCGTCATTTGTGGCAACGTGTTAAGCATTTCATGATTGACTACTTTGGTTAGATCCACCTTAATTTTCAATTTTAAGATAACTGAAAATTATTGACAGCCAAATACAAGAGGTTGCTTCCCACTGCAGTATATAATTCTGTAACTGATACCACCTGGTTGAGAGTCTTCCTTTCCTCTCCAATGCCCCACCTTTCCATGCATGGTATCCATCTCCAAGGAATAGCCTCTCCTAGCAAGGTTCCCAAAGTATGCAATATGAAGCTTCACCATCCTTGCCTCCAGGGAGCAGCACTCTGGCTGCACCTTCTCCAAAACATGTAACTGTTCTTTTGGCCGTCCATGGCATATTCACTACTCTTCTCCAACACCATAATTTAAAAGCATCAAATCTTCTGTTATCTTTACTCACTGTCCAGATCTCCACAGCAAGTGACTGAAAGGACCATGGCCTGAGTCAGGCACACCTTGGTCCTCAAACTAATACCACTGCTCCTCAGTCATTTGGAGACATCTCTGACTATAGACTTTACCAGTGTTAGTTAATATGTCTCCTGACTGCTGGTACCAAGTGTATTGATTGTGGATCCAATTTAGATGAAATTGTTGACAGTTGTTCTTGTTATATGCTGTTAAATCGACTAAGATGCACAACGACTCTATGAACAGTATCCTGAACTCTAAGCCATCCTGTGCCAATCCCACCATTTCTGACACACCTGCTCCCATTTTCAATCACTGGGTCAGTCCATCTCATTCGAGGTTTTTCCCTCCTGCACTGGACCCTCTGCCCTTCAATGCATGATGTCCTTCTCCAAGGTCTGGTCCCTCTTGGCAACATGCCAAAACTATGTGAGACAGAATTTCAAACTCCTCACCTCCAAGGAGCAATCTGTTTCACCCTCTCCATGACAAATCAGCTTGCTCTTGGCGCAGTCCATAGTATGTCCAATCCTCTTCTCTAATACCACAACTCAAAGGCATCAATTCTTCTTCAGTCATTCTTAGCCACTGTCAAACTCTCAGATGCACGGCAAGTAACTGAGAAGACTATGGCCTGGGTCAGGCACCTTAGTCTGTAGACTGACATAACTGTTCTTTAGCACTCTTGACAGAGATTCTTGACAGGAGACTTTTCCCAATGCAACTAGTCTTTTTTTTAAAAAAAATCACTTATTTAATTATTTTTTGTGTGTGCATACCATCAAATTGGATCCAATGGTACAGGAGGAGATTGCCCCTCCTTCTCAAGTAGAGCATCTGGTAGGTTCAAACCATGTCTTTCTGGGATTGCAGTGCAGCCTCTTGCCACTAAGCCACCAGAGCTCCCTGCAACTTGTCTTTCGATTTTCTGACTACTGGTGCAAAAGGGTGATTTCCTCATCGCTGACACCAATGTTGATTATGGATCTGAGCAAGATGAAATTTTAACAACCTCAGTCTTTTCTCCATTTATCATGATGCTGCCAATTAGCCTGGTGGTGAGAATCTTTGTTTTCTTAATGTTGAGTAGTATTATAGTTGTTGTGTACCATAGAGTTAGAATCTGACCCTCTGGCGGATTTTCAGAGGCAGTTAACCACATCAGAGGAGACTGCACATTGTTCTCCTGTGGAGCAACTAGTGGCCTTGAACCACATGCCTCTGGGATTGCAGCGCAGCTTCTTGACACTAGGCCACCTACTGTTGAATTGATGAAGGAATGAAATAAATCAGCAGGACTCAAAACACATGTACTCATACAAAAATTAGAAAATTAAGAAAATGAAACTACACATTGTTGTTGTATGCCACTGAGATGACTGCTACTCACAACAACTCTGTAGACCACAGATCTGAACCTCGCCCTAACCTCTACCACCCTTAGCATCTCCAACACACTGAGATCACGGTCACAGTCATTCTATCAATCTATGTTGTTGAGAGTCTTCCTCTCTTACACTGACCCTCCACCTTTCCAAGCACAATGTCATTCTCCAAGGACCTTCCTTGCCTCCAAAGAGCACACTGCTTTCACTTTCTCCAGGAAAGATCTGTTTGTTCTCTTGGCAGTCCATGGGACTCTTCTCCAAGACAACTCAGAGCTATCAATTCTTCTGTCATCTTTAGTCACTATCCAACTTTCATATGCAGAGCAAGCAACTGAGAAAACTATGGCATGGACCGGGTGTACTTTATTATTTAAACTGATATCTTTACTTTTTAGTACCCTGGAAAGGCCCTTGACAGTAGATTTTCCTAATGCATTCATCTTTTGTTTTCTTGACTGCTGGTACCAAGTGTGTTGATTGTAGATCTAAGTAATGTGATATGGTCGACAACTTCAATCTTTTATTTATCTATCATGATGTTGCTTATATGTCCAACGGTGAGGACTTTTGACTCAATGGTGAGGTGTAATCCATATTGAAAGCTGTAGTCCGTGATCTTGTGCAGCAGGGGCTTCAAGCCCTCCTGACTTTCAACAAGCAAGGGTTATCACTTGCATAACACAAGTTGTGGAGTCTTCCTCTGGTCCTGATGCCACATTCTTCTTCATAGAGTCCAGATTCTCAAATGATTTGCTCAGCATACAAACTGAGTAAGTCCACTGGAGAAAGGATACAAGGCTGACACACATCTTTCTTGATTTTAAAACTGATTTTTTTTCTTTTTAATTTTCTTTTTTATTATTTTAACAAAAGTCTTCAGAAAACTTGTATTTCCATTCATTCACTGTTGCACATTTTCCTCCCTCCCCCTTGGCTCCCACCCAGTTTGCTATTTCTTTTTAAAAAGATTCTTTCACTGCTGCACAACTTTTTTTTATTTTTATTTTAAATGTGCTATTTGGACACTAGTCTCTAGGTTTAGCTATGGGTTCCACATAGGCATAGTTAAGTGTTCTGAGATTCCCATACTTCTCAATGTTAGCCGTAGTTTGTTGTGATCCAGTCAAATGCCTTTACATAGTCAAAGAAGATGGAAGGAAAACACAGAGTCACTAAATCAAAAGGAATTGGGTGACCAGGAACCATTTCAGAACATAGCAAATGATCAAGAATCAAAGGTTATAAGGAAATTCAAGCTGCATTAAATGCACTGGCAAAAATAAGACCTCAGGAATTGATGGAATGGTAACTGACATGTTCCAGAATCCAGATGCTGTTCTAGATGTGTTCATCAGTCTGTGCCAAGATATCTGAAAGACGGCTACCTGGCCAACTGTCTTAAAGAGAACCATATTTATTCCTATTCCTAAAAAAGGTGATCTAACAGAATAGGGAAATTATCTAACAATCTCTATATTACTTGCAAGGCATCTTACTGAAGATTCTTAGAAAATGGATAGAACTGTACATCATCAGAGAATTGCCAGAAATTCAAATCAATCACAGAAGAGGTCGTGCCTCTAGGAATAACACTGGTGATGTCAGATGGATCTTGTCAGAAAGCAGAAAATATCAGAAGGATGTTGATCTGTGTTGTACTGACTATGCAAAGGCATTTGACTGTATAAATCACAATAAACTATATACAGTCAAGTTATAAGGAGATAACATATTAAAACTGCATCAACACTTTACAAATGCTCACAATCTATAAATTCACCACTGTTGTTGTTTATTGTGCACCAACGAGTTGGAAGTGACTCACAGCTGACCCTCTAGCAGGTTTTCAGAGGCAATTACTTGCATGGGAGACTGTCAGCTCTTCACCTATGGAGCAGCCGACAGAGCAAACCTCTTTGCCTTTGGGATTGTAGTTGTTCACTATCTATAGATTCACTACTACAACTCCTTTAAAAGGGCTGAAAAAATTTTCTAAGGTAGTAAACATATTTTTTTTTTAATTTTACAATGTGAAAGATCTCTGCCAAAGTATTATATTAATTTAATCAGTTTACAAAAAAAAAATGTTTAAAAACTATCTACAAAACACAATTCCACATTTTAATACTTTCAAATTCGTACAACAAAAACATTAGAAAAGTATAACCTGAGTAATTCCAGTAAGACTGATGCAGAAATCAGAAAGCTGCGTGTTAATCTCTGGTCTCACATACTGCTGAAATGTATCTTCCTAAAAAAAGAAAATAAAGCATTTTATATGACTTAAGATATAAGACACAAGACAAATTCAGCTACATGACGCTATAACTTCATAGGTGTTTACGGTGTATAGATTTTGGAGTTTTAAAAAACTTAGAAGTACACCTCTACTCCCAAAGCACCCTTTTAAATAATTCTTGCCTTAAAAACAGGTTTCATTGTTTCAAACTTCTCAGAAAATACAAGTATTTGAAAAAAGCCTTCAAATCAAAATTCAATTAAGAATTTTCCCGCACAGCTGCTAATTTTTGTCTGCAATGTTTTTAAAACTAAAAATTCTATTAATACAACCTTTACTTCAAGAGTAAAAGCTTTTTAAAAGAATTTGAAAAAAATGTCAATCTTCCAGGATAAAGGTAAATTAGCTCCAGATTAAAGGTAAATGAGCTTCTCTCATTTACTCCTGGGTGGTGATTATTTTTAATAGTGAAAATATGACTATGTGATAATCATTTAAGCATCCATAATAAACTATATTTTTTTGGTAGCTTTAAATGTCTTCAAAAAACTACACTTGTCTTCTTACTTTATCCTCCACAATAATTCTGTGACCTAAGACCAGAATTTCAGAATACTATTAAATGTTTTTCATCTAGTCAAACACAGCGATCTTCAACCAGAGCAAACTAGGTATATAACAGCTACCAATCCTAGGTAGACATGGTGAAAAAGTCAGAGTATTCTGTCTAGTAAGATTAAGAAAAATAAATGTTTATACTTAAAAATAAATTATTGATACGGCCTAATCTATTAAGCAGGTTAACTATAAATGCACACTTAAAATTATAGAAGAACAAGACCACAGAATAGCAAATAACACATGAATTTCAAAGACTAAGATGTTCTTTACTTACCAGATATTCACTACGTAAAACTCTTAAAAGAATGGCACTAGAAAGATATTCAGTGATCAAATATGTAATAGTCACATAAACTGAAGTCAATTAAAATTATAAAGGTTATTTTTTTAAAAAAGTAGAGCAGTCAAGGAGAATCAAAAACTGAATGTGTGTGCATGTCTAAACTATACTATCAAAGAGGAAGAAAAATCCAGAGTTCAATAAGGTGAGTTTTAAGAAAGGACGAGAAAGGAGTGGAAGAAATTAGCCAGTAAGCTAATTCTTAAAGAATTCTTAATTCTGGTCTGGAGAAAAAGATCAGAGCTAAATTTGGGAGAAGTTGGTATGCCTGGCATTTTGGCTAGAACAGAATATAAAATAAATGTTAAGACAAAGAGCAACTAGCAGAGACAACCAGAGAGTTAACAAGAGGTCTGATCATAATGGATGAGCTTTACTATATATGATCAAGTTACGATACAAAAATATGGCTTTAAAGAACCAGACACAATCTAAAATATGGCTTGAAAACACTCCAGTTAAACTGATAGCCATTGTGAGGTTTTGAATAGAAGAGTCTTTCCTGTATTTAAAAAGATGTCTTCATTAATATTAACATTAATACAATCATCATGTTCAGTAACTATCTTTCTTATTTTTAAAAGAAAGGAGACAAAGCTAGAGAAATCAGCTACATGGTAATTATAATAATTCCAGACAAGAAGTGAATGAGAGTCAAAGCAGCATACAAAGTGGGAGTTACTGGAATGAAATGTGGAACACTCAAGTCAAGGATAAGGAGTGAGAGAGGTAAAATGTTTGAGGGAAAAGAGAAAATAAAATAGGTTAAAAGGTAAATTTTGGATATGTTGCATTGAAGAAATCTGTTCATGTTTTCAAGTACAGATGGAAAGCAGTCTAGATATGAGACAGAGGGCAAGAGTAAGATACATATTTGAAAACCATCTAGATAGGCAATCTCCTTCTGTACGATTAACTGCCTCTGATAATGTGCCGGAGGATCAACTATGGGTCAGTTCTGACTCTACAGGACATGATAACAACGTGTATGTGTATATACATACATACATACATACATACTACAGAACTCAACAGAATCATCAAGTCATCAAGGGAAAGGATACTTATACAGAACATCTAGGAATCGAGGGTTGGAGCCTAGAGAAGAGATGATAAGCTGGAGAAAAATCAGAAGAATCAAATTTGCTGGCAGTCAATTGAAGTGTTCCACGAAGCAGCCAAGTGGTCAATTTTGCTAAATGCTAGTGAATTTGAGTAAAGGTCAAACATGACATTGATGAGTGGTTTTAGTGGAGTCACAGGATTGAGTACATAAGCAAAACAAGTGAACTTTAAGTCACAGAGTGTGGGTTTAAGAGAAAGAAGGTTAATGGAAAAATCTGGAAATGGATAGTGGTCATGGTTGCTCAACATGATTAACTGTCAACAAAATATACATGTAAAAAATGCTGCAATGGAAAAAAGATGGAGAGGAAAAGAAATCAGATTTTTTAAGAATTCAGATGTAAAGAGGAAAATGAAACGGGACAGCTGTAAGGAAGTAGGATCACAAGGAGATATTTTTATAGGGCGAAAAAAGAACAGCTTGTTTGTATATGAACAAAAACAGGTAGTGAGCAAAAAGTCATGAATATCTCTGAGAGATTTGTTAGAATAATGTCTCTGAGGAAGAGAGAAAGAGAAAACTACTGAATTATGCAAGACTGCCTTTTGAGCTGTCATTTCCCCTTTATTAACTTTTTATCTGCTTTGGACTAAAAGTATATAAGTAGAATGAATAGGCATATGACTAAAAGAGGCTTTGAAGAGAATTAAGAAAAATCAATGCTTTTTAATGCGTGGAGCTTTAAAAACATATTCACAGCATGTTGGTTATAAATGTAGATATCACAGAAGTGACATGATTAGATTAGATATTATGATATTCTTGGTCAAACTTTTTAAGGCTAACAATATTTCTGGTTTGGAGAATTCCTGTTAAAGATTCCTGAACTAATAATAATCTACCAACCACCGAATTTGGAAAGGACACAAATTATCCTTAGAAGGTAGGGTTCTAGAATTCATTTTTCACATAAACTTTCCACCAAATGATTAGGGTAGCTTCTAGAAAGACGATCAGTTTTCGGTTAAAAAGCAACTTGTGTAAATACGTAATAGTTCTCATTACTCTATAGCAGTGGTCTGTAATCATGACTCCAAATTAAAAGAAACTGAAAAGCTTAAAAAAAAAACCCTGATTAGGATTAGCACCACAGAAGGCATCAGCAGCTCTAGGACAGGCTCCAGGTATCAATAATGTTTTAAACTCTCCAGGTGAATGTGATGTCCATCCAGATCAGTGTTCTAAACTAATGAACCATTTTTTTTTCTATTTTGCTACAGGGAAATACTTTAGGTTTTCTACTCCTTATGGTGACACACAATACACAGCAAGGAAAAAAAGTCCACCTGCGGACTCTAATTCTCACTGAGCAACAAAAAGGATTCTAACTTGTTTAGGAAACACAGTAAGCCAAGGAAACAAAAAATTTTAAATCCTTTGTCACCAATTCAATTCCATCTCACAGTGGGAAGACCAGACAGCTCTATGGTTTCTAAGACTGTAAATCTTTACAAAAGCAGACTGTCACATTTTGCTCCCATGAAGTGGCTGGAGGACTGGAGCTTTTAATCAACATCTGGGTGTGTAATGACTGTACCACCAGGACGCCTTACAATACCAAAGCAGTTGCTAAAATGAAAATGTATCACTTACTATTTCGAAAGTATGAGTGTTCAGTAAGACCACAGGAAATTCAATTATTTCATGTATGAACTCGGGTGGGTTACCCTCTTCACAAGTTGCTTCAAAGTCAATAATGCAAATGTAGTCATAGTAACTGCCAGCACAACTGTCCTCTTTTAACATCAGCTTCTGTTTCTTACAATAGTTCTTCAGCCTCTTCTTTAATACATCCTTTACTCCTCTAAGGAAAAATAAAAATAAAATTTGCTCTTGAATTTTACAGGCAGTAATGAACTCTTACCTGATGGGACTGGGTTCAATATTGATAGTCACAGCATCATTTAGCAACTGTCATGTAAAATAAATGTAAGGAAAGCAATACTCAAAGCAAAGCAAGCAAGGAACTAAATGAAATACTATAAATAGTAATAACTCTAATGAATGATTATCATAAATTATAAGTTTAACAAGTATTTATATACAAAAAAGAAAATTGTTTTTCTTCACAAGTAACTTTTTATTTAGTAATATGTAAGAACATTTTCTCCAACATATAGTAGTATTTCAGATCATAATCTTTGTAACTTGGACAATCACAGTACCTTCCATATGAAGATGATGTGTATGATCGAAAAACTACGTTAATACTGAATGATTTCTCTAAACAAATACAAACTACAGAGCATGAAAACGCAGGTAAATTGACCATCTCTTCTCCTTTAATCTGGCTCTTAACCGGTTCTTTCTCTGCCACTCAATCAATTCAATCTCACTGCTGACCCTCCATAGGCTTCAGAAGCTATAAATCAACAGGCAAGAGTAGGCTATCTTGGTCTCTCAGAGGCCCTGATGCATTCAAACTGCCAGATAAGTGCACCCTTTGCATTAGCTGTGCAACTTGCCATGGACTAATAACTTCCTAACTTGGGAGGGAATGGAGAGCATTATGTTGCGTGAACTAACTCAATTCCACAAGAACAAACACTGTATAAAACCATTATTATAGAATGAGTATGAGGATCCATGGGAGGGGAGGGTGGAAATAGAGAAGTGAAAATGGGGAGGGTAGGATGCTAACCACAGGGTTAAACAATTTGATGGATGGGTGGGGTAAAGAAAATGGGAAGGATCTTCTGTTGAAAACAATGTATTCAAACTTTATAAGTAAATCAGAATAAAATTAAAAAAAAGCCAAACCTATATTAATACCAGTCCAAAAGAGGTGACCCGATAGAGTGTAGAAATTATCAAAAGTATGACATCACATGCGAGCAAGATCCTACTGAAAACTATACAAAAATGACTGGAACAGCAACATCAGCAGAAAACTGCCAAATGTGCAGACTGGGTTTAGAAGAGGCTGTGGCACATTACTGCCAATGTTAGATGGATCTTGGCGGAAAGCAGAGAGTATCAGAAAAATATTTGCGTTTCATTGACTATGCAAAGGCATTTGACTGTGTGGATCACAACAAACTGTGGCTAACCTGAAGTACAGGGATCCCAGAACACTTAACTGTGCTCATGCGAAACCTGTACTTGGACCAGGAAGCAGTAGTTAGAACAGAGCAGGGAAGCACTGCATGGTTCAGGATCAGGAAAGGTGCGCATCAGGGATGCATCCTACCTCCATACGTTTTAAATCTATATGCAGAACAGATCATCCAGGAGGGTGGACTTAATGAAGTGGAATGTGGCATCAGCATTTCAAAGTGAAAATAAGCCATCCCAGATGGGGAGGAGGGCCTATTCTGTTAGTCAAGAACCAGGAGTGCTGCACATCCTTAGGACCTGGGATCCATAAGCCAAACACCTACCTTGATCCAGTAGACGGTGAGCCGCTAACACCAGAGAGATGGCAAGAAAGAACAACAGCAGAACCAGGAGACTACTACAAAACAGAACTGGGTTTCCCAGTCCCCTGGGAAAGCAAGCTAAGTGCCTTCAGGTGGGGTCTGCTGTCAGAGTGACATGCCTTTGGACGCCTACCCTGGGAGGTAGCTCTGTCAACTCAAAAAGTGAGTTAGCACCTTCTAGCCAAAATGTGTTAAAAGGGTGGAGAGCTTTTGTGCACTTAATTGGCAGAACTAAAGGAGATTTGTAACACTTGTCCGAGCAGAGGCCAAGACCACAAGGCCAAGTGCCAGAGAGAGGTCTGTCAGTACACACAACCAAGAAGGTGTCCTGATCCTGCGCTTCTGATCATAATCTGTAACCAGTAATTTCCTTAATAAACCTCCTAAATGTGGGTACTATCTGTGACTTTTGTGTTGCCAATGCAACAAAGTACTAAACTCAGCAAAGAAGCAGTGTCTTGAGGAGAACTGTTACTGACAGAGTTAGTGAAAAGTTTAGAGCATGGGACTATGTATTACTTCCACCTCACAGTGATCTACCTTGGGCTACTAATGCTGATGAATTCTCCCACCATGTAAAGTTAAGAGGTCAGATGCCATATGAAGCCATTTTTGTAAGGAGCAAGGCATTATTTTGAAGGAGAGTAGGAATACTAATATAAGATCCAAGAATATCTTGAAATAAGAATTATTTTCAACTACCAGACGAGTTGTAGGAGGATATCAAGGGTATCATCCAGGAAGAGTGCAAACGGTCACTGCAAAGACAGAAGAGGAAGAAGCGAAGACCAAAATGGATGTCAGAAGAGACTCTGAAAATTGCACTGGAGCACAGAGAAGCCAAAGCACAAGGAAGAATTCAAGATACTAAAGAGTTGAATAGAAGATTTCAAAAGGCAGCACGGGATGACAAAGCAAAATAATACAATGAAATGTGCAAGGAGTTGGAGTCAGAAAATCAAAAGGGCAGAACTCGCTCAGCATTTCTTAAGCTCAAGGAACTGAAGAACAAATTCAAACCTCGAGTTGCTACAATCAAGGATGCTTTCACCAGAATGTTAAATGATCCACAAAGTATTAAAAGAAGATGGAAAGAATATACTGAATCACTGTATCGAAAGGAATTGGAAGACACAGGAGAATTTCATGAAACAACATATGAGCAAGAGCCTATGGTGATGAAAGAAGACGTTCAGGCTGCTTTGAAGGAAATGGCAAAAAATAAGGCTCCAGGAATAGATGGTATACCAATTGACATATTTCAGCTAACAGATACTGTCCTGGATGTGCTCACCAAGTTGTGCCAAGTAATCTGGAGAACAACCACTTGGCCAAGTGACTGGAAGAGATCTAAATTTGTTCCCATCCCAAAGAAAGGTAACCCAACAGAGTATGGAAACTATAGAACAATCTCATTGATTTCACATGCAAGAAAGATTCTACTGAAGATTATCCAAAAACGACTGGAACAGCACATCACCAGAGAATTGCCAGAAGTCCAGGCTGGGTTTAGAAGGGGTCATGGTACTAGGAATATTGTAGCTGATATAAGATGGATCTTAGCTGAAAGCAGAGAATACCAGAGGAATGTCTATCTGTGTTTCATTGACTATGCAAAGGCATTTGACTGTGTGGATCACAACAAACTGTGGCTAACTCTGAGAATGGGAATCCCAGAACATTTGATCGTTCTAATGCAAAACCTATACTTGGACCAGGAGGCAGTCGTCAAAAACAGAGCAAGGGAACACTGCATGGTTCAAAATTGGGAAAGGCGTACTCCAGCGATGTGTCCTGCCTCCATACTTTTTCAACCTCTATGCAGAACAGATTATCCGGGAGGCTGGACTCTATGAGGAGAAATGTGGGGTCAAGATTGGAGGAAGATCTATCAACAATCTGTGTCATGCAGATGACACAACCCTGCTTGCTGAAACTGAAGAGGACTTGAAGCACCTGCTGCAGAGGGTCAAGGACTGCAGCCTACAATATGGATTGAGGCTCAATGTCAAGAAGACAAAGATTCACAACACTGGACCAGTTGACAGCATCAGGATGGATGGTGAAGAGACTGAGATTGTTCACAGCTTTAGTTTGCTTGGCTCCATAGTCAACACTCTTGGCACCAATAGCCACGAAATTAAAAGACCCATTGCCACAGGAAAGTCTGCTGTTAGGGACCTCTCCAAAGTACTGAAGAGCAATGGTTTCTCTCTGGAAACCAAGGTGCGTCTGATAGAGGCCATGGTCTTCGCAATCACTTGTTATGTATCAGAGAGTTGGACAATGACCAAGGAGGATAGAAGGAGAATTGATGCCTTTGAGCTGTGGTGTTGGAGAAGAGTGTTGAGGGTACCATCGACTGCTAGGAAAACAGATTCGTCCTGGAGAAGGTTAAACTGGGCAGCTTCTTGGAGGCAAGGATTCTGAGGCTCCGTCTAACATACTTTGGACATGTTGTGAGGAGAGACTGGTCCTTGGAGAAGGACATCATGCTTGGGAGGGAGGGACAGCGCAGGAGGGGAAGGCCCTCTATGAAGTGGATTGATTCAGTGACTGGGATAATTAGGATGGGAGTCTCGGCACAGGACAGAGCAGAGTTTAGGGCTGTTGTACATAGGGTTGCTGTGAGTCACAAGTGACTCGATGGCACATATCAACAACATTCCATATAGTCAAATTTTCTCGAGTCCTAGAAGTTTTACTGTCTTTATGACATTCACAACTTTTTTTGGCAACATCATGATGGATAGTGATGAGACTGAGACTGCAAACAGCTTTACTTTGCTTGGCTCCACAATCAACACTCCTGGAACCAGGAGAAAGGAAATTAAAGGACCTATTGTGCTGTGAAGGTCTGCTGTCAAGAGACCTCTCCAGAGTACTGAAGAGCAGTGATGTCAGTCTGGAGACTAAGGTGTGCCTGATACAGGCCATGATCTTTGCAATCACTTGCGATGCATCAGAGAGCTGGACAATGACTAGAGATCATAGAAGGAGAAGAGATGATGTCTTTGATCTGTGGTTTTGGAGAAGAGTACTGAATACACCACAGACTGCTAAGAGAACAAACAGGTTCATCCTGAAGAGGGTTAAACCAGGCTGCTGCTAGTAGGGATCAGTTCTTAAGAGAGGGACGTCATAATTGGGAAGGTGGACGGCCAGCACAGGAGAGGAAGATCCTTGATGAGATAGATTGATTCAGTCACTGGGGTAATGAGGATAGGTGTGTCAGAGACAATGAGATTGGCACAGGATAGAGCAGGGTTTAGGGCTATTGTATACAGATTCATTGAGTCGCAGATGGCTTGACGGCACATAACAACAAGAAGAAGAAGTCATTCTTGCTTTATCCTCCACAAAAATGGGTCTTTGAAAGGGTAAGTTAACTCAAAGTGATTTTCAAAAAATAAAAAATAATAAAAAAATTCAGATACCCCTAAATTTTAAAGACAAGTACTTACAAAGCTGAAGCTATACTGTTTTCTTATTTAGTACACACATTTATTAAACACAGAGAATATGCTATCATTCTGCATACTAATTGTTTATTTGTTTGTTGTGTACTGTCGAATTAGATCCGACTGGCACAGGAAGAGATTGTTCCTCCTTCTCCAGCAAAGCATCTGGTGGATTCAAACCATGCGCCTCTGGGATTACAGCATAGCTTCTTGACACTAAGCCACCAGAGCTCCCTTTCTGCATACTTTTAGAAACTGAAACAGAAAAATAAATTCCTTCCTAAAAGGTAAATTATTTTTTCATATTACTGGGTTTCAAACAAGTCTACTTTGTAAAAACAATACAAATGGCCAAAACAAAGAAGAGTTTAACATCACTGATAATCAAAGAAATAAAACAGAAGATGTAATTATCCATCAATATAATGAGCAAAAATACACAAAAACACACTTGGTATGATGAGACACACACTTGGATGGATATACTGCAGATGGATCTTTAAATTCAAAGACTCTTGACCCAGCAAGTCTATTTTTATCATCTAACAGTCTGACTCAGCACAGTGAGTGCAACAATGGGCTGGGCCATGACAGACAATGTGACACAGGCGAAGCCAGGTTCTAATCTGATGTTCTCAGGGTCACTAGGCATCATGGTCAACTCAAGGGCAACTAACAGGACAGAAAAAATCAGAGTTGCAGGCAAAGATTTCCTCACAAGGATGAAAATTAGAGTGTGATTTGCAATGTTAATAGTGGTTACTTGTTATGGTATGTGTGCAGATGATAACCCCCGGCCCTCTACAGTGTTTTTAGATTTTTTAGAACGCGATGGGAATATTTTTATGGCTTTAAAAATATTCTTTTTAATTACCTGGTTTCAAGCTTGAATTCTGAAAGTTTAGCTCTGAGTTCTTCTTTACTCATTCTATTAATACAACCATTTGTAATAGCAATCTCTTTGTAAACTGGGTCACTGAAATCACTTGTATTCGAGTTAGTGTATTTAGTTCCTTGTGTTTCTTGGCCATCAAATCTACATCGATGTTTCATCTGCAAAGAAAGAAAAAAGGAAATAGTTCACAATTAGTACAAACAACAACTTTAACTACTGACGTTCCGTTGTATGTTAAACAAGACATGGTCATTTCAGTTAGTGGAGACAGGTTAGAACAGGAAGAAGTATTTCCAACACAATACCCTGCCCTATTCTAGGCCATAAGGTTCTTTAGAAGCAATGAAGATCAAAAACAAAGACCATCCATGTGGGTGTCAGAAGCATCTTAGCAAGATCTCCAGTTGATCATTTGCTAGCAAGACTTTGTTGTTCTGTGGCAATGAGTCAGAACCGATTCACAGCTGACCCCTCAGCAGGTTTTCAGTTTTTAAATCACATGGAAGGAGAATGCCCATCTTTCTCCTTGGAGCAGCTGGTGAATTCTAAGTACCTGTCTTTGGGTTAAGAGTCTCTTTACCCCGTAGCCCACCAGAGCTCCCTGGCAAAACTAGTAGCATTATTTATTAATCTCTGGTCTTCAGTTTCTTTTGTTATAAAATAAAGGATAATAGCAACTGTCTCAAAAGGTACCGACTGAGTAACAGTAAGGAGCCCTGGTGGAGCAGTGGTTAAATGTTTCGCTGCTTGAGTTTGAACCCACCAGCCACTGTGGAGGAGAAAGATGTGGGAGTCTGCTATGGGGGAATTTCACTCTTCCCTGGAGGGTCACTATGAATCATAACGAATTCAACGACAGAAAACAAAGATAACAATGGTATTACTTGGAGAGGAATATTAACGGGATAAAATATGATGATCAGGCTCTTAATACCATACCAATGATGACTCTTAATAAATGGTAGCTTTACTTTTTAACCATTACAATTTGTAAAGGCGTTTATGCAAGAAATATTAAAAAGAAATATGTATACATGAACCAAGTACATTAATAAATCAGAAACTTCCTGAGAATTTTTAATCAGACTTCATTTCATATACTATGGTACCATCGAGTGGAACCACTCATAGATGACCCTCCAGTGGTTTTCAGAAGCAGTAAATAACACAGAAAGAGGACACCCACCCCCCACCCCCCCCAAATCTTTCTCCTACGGAGCAGCTAGTGGATTTGAACTGCATGCCTATGATTTGGCAGCACAACTCCTTACACTAGAATTTCTTCACTCTGCTGTTCCCAAGTATTTAGATGTCATTTACTTACTTTTATATTGAGCAGTTTTTATTTGACATAGCTAACTAAGGTACTCAGTTATAAAAATATGTAAACAACAGCTAAATATTTAGGAACAGCAAAGTGAAGGTACATAGAAATGAAAAACTAAAAATTGAGAGCATGTCAATCCTAAGACTATAAACCTTGTCCAAAACTCTAGTATTCAAGGCAAAAAATGGCATGAACTTGATTACAAAACTCAAGTTTCCAAAATTTACAAATATACCAGTTATTCAAATAATTATAAACAGCTCAGTGGTTATTACTATGTATCATCGAGTTGGAACTGACCTGTAACTGACCCTCTAGTGGGTTTTCAAAGGCAGTAAATAGCAAGGGAGTTGACTGCTCATCTTTCTCCCAAGGAGTAGCTCATGGATTCGAACTGTGTAGCTTTACGTTGGCAGCATGATTGCTTATGGCTAAGCTACTAACCAAAATGGGTCCATTCAAATCTACCCAATTGCTCCACAGGAGTAAGATCCAATCAGCTCCCTGGAGACTGTTGTTAAGTGTCTTAGTGTCAAGGAGGATCATGGAGACTCTATGAAAACTGTGCCCTTATCCTGCATAATCCTTACCATCTTTGACACATTTGAGTCCACAGTTGCAAACACAGCTATCAATCCATCTCATTGAAGGTCTTCCTCTCCTTCATTTACTCTCCACTTTCCCAAGCATGGTATCTCTCTCTAAGGAACAGCTTCTCCTAACATGTCTAAAATATGTGAGATGAAATTCCACCATCTCTGTCTCCAAGGAACACTCTGTTGCACTTTCTCTAAGACAGCTCTTTGTTCTTGTGGCATTCCATAGGATATTCAGCACTCTCCTCCAGCATAATTCAAATGTATTGATTCTTTTCCTGTCATCCTTTTCAGGATTATCCAGATGCATAGCAGCTTATTGGCAAGAAAGACTGTGACTTGAATCAGGTACATCTTAGTCTTCAATATGACATCACTGCTCTTCATGATTTTGGAGAGATTCCTGACAGCACTTTCCCAATGCTATATGGCTCCCAATCTCCTGACTGCTGGTACCAAGGGTGCGGACTATGGATCCAAGGAAAACAATATCAATATTAAAAATATCAACCACTGACAATATCAATCTTTTCTGAATCTATCATGATGTTGTTCATCAAACAGTGCTGAAGATTTTTGTTTTCCTGATGCTGTATGCAATCCTTTTTAAGGACCATAGAGATGACAGGCTAAAAAATCCAATGGGAATGTTTTACTCTGTCACATAGGATCACAAAATCAAAACCAACACAACATCAGTTATATATCTTTTCTCTTTCCTTAAATCAAAACATCTTTTGGGAAAGACAGGGAGGGAAACAAGTCAAAACAAAATTCTAAACACTCTACCCAATCAAAAACTTAATTTTCTGTTTGGCTTTTAATAAATACAATCAGCTAAAGAACTTGTTTGAAGATAAAGGAAAATATTTTGACGAGCTAGAAATTATTTCATAAGAAACTTTTTCTGTGGTCAGAACATTCTGAAAACATACCTTGGAAATATTCCATTATTTTGGTTCTCAAACCTATAAAATATTTCTATATATACAAAAGACAAGCCTAGATGAATTTTTAATTCATTCGTTAAAAAAAAATCCATTTAATGGGAGATGATGTGTTTAAAAAGGCAACATCTTCTCTGAGTCTAAAAGAACACTAAGAATTGAACAAAAATATTTTTAAAGAAAACAAAGATGATGAACCACAGACTGAGAGAAGACATTGCAAAATTCATTCCCAATAAGGAATTTGTATCAAAATTATACAAAGCTCTCTTAAAACTCAACATTAAGAAAACAATCAGCCCTTTATAAAAAATAGACAATATATCTTAAAAAGACTGCTCACCATGGATGATGTAGTTGGCAAATATGCATATAAAATAACCAATACCTTAAGCCAATTGCATATTAAAATGATGAGATATGATTATAAACCCACTGAAAAATTTAAACACAAATAACCCACTGCCATCTAGTTAATTCTTCTATCAGTTTTTCCAGTTTACACTACACCACTAAGGTTCTTTAACTTTTTTTTAATGTAGTGTTTTTTTGTTTGTTTGGTTTTTTATTGTATTATTTTTACGTGTACCATCAAATCAGATCTGACTGGTACAGGAGGAGACTGTCCCTCCTTCTCCAGCAGAGCATCTGGTGGATTTGAACTGCGTACGACGGCACTAAACAACAACCACCACCACCTCTGGGATTGCAGTGCAGCTTCTTGCCACTAGGCCACCAGAGCTCCACTGGTTCTTCAACTGTTAATAACTAAACCAAAACCAAACCCACTGCTGGAAATTTGATTCTGACTCAGGGTATCCATGTAACAGGCTTCTAAGGTAGTAAGTCTTTATAGAAGCAGATTGTTCTTTCTCTCACAGCTGGTAGATTCATCGGCTTTTCAATCCAGCAGGCCATCACATAGGTACTGTGCCACTAGGACCCCTTGCAAACCTCCTGTTGTTGTTGACAGGTTACCTGCACTGACTGACTCATAGTGGTCTTATGTACAACAGGCCAAAACCTTGCCCAATTCTATGTCATTTTAACAGTGTTTGCCCATCAACAAACAAATGGATAGAGAAACTCTGGTATATTCACACAATGGAATACTATGCTGCGCTGAAAAAAAAATGAACTCATGAAATATATAAAATGGGTGACCCTGGGGGACATTATGCTGAGTGAAATATCTCAGTCACAAAAGGACAAATACTGCATATAGTGCCACTGTTGTGAAATGAAACTTGACATCGGAGTTGAGAGGAGACCGAGGAAGAAGAGATAAATAATGTATACTGCATTGAAACAGAGGAAGGAGAGAGCTGTTTAAAAGGGATATATGATTAGGTATTATTGTCATGACAAGAGTCCAGAACAAAGGCTGCACAATGGACTGGTCTTGGCGGGAAGGATTGTTTAACAATGAAATAATTTTTCTTTTACTTTTCAAATAGAAGAGCGAATTGAGGGGCAGGGGTGGGCAGGGAAGAAAGTGTACAACAATGAATAAATGGAAATCTAAAGTCTATGTAAATTTTCATTAAAATTAATAAAAAGAAAAATGATACGAAATTAAAAAAAAAACACTAAGGATAATGGAAATTTTCATTAAAAAAACCAATTTGATGAATTTTAAAAAGCAACATCTTCCTTAAGTGTAAAAGAACACTAAGGATAATGGGAATTTTCTAGCTAAACTCCAAAAATCATAATTGAAAAACAATTCTAACATCATTTTACTAACAGCAAACAGATAAAAAAACTTTTGCCATTTTAATCTCCATATCTTCGTTAGGCTTTTCCAACTATGAAATTCATATTTTAAAACTTTCTATCATAGTGAAAAGTATATACTGAATCATATTGTAAGTCACAGGATATTATCCATATCTGTGCAAGAAGGCCTGCTAATATGAATATTATTCAAACATACACACAAACAGCTAAAGTCAAAGCGGAGGAAACGGAATATTTTTACCAAATTCTGCACTTTGAAATTGGACAAACATGCACTCAAGACATGTTAATGATAATTTTTATTGGAATACAAAACTGCAGTCAAGGACCTCTCCAAATTATTGAGGGGCAATGATTTAAGTTTGAGCATTAAGTTGGCCTGATTCAGGCCACGGTCTTTTCAATCATTTGCTACTGAGAGCTAGAAAATTAGTAAGAATGACAGAAAAAAAATTGATGCCTTTGAGTTGTGGAAGAGTACTAAATATCCCATGGACTGGCAAAAGAACAGATACATCTTGTAGAAGGAATGTCCAGAGTGTTCCCTGAAGACAAAGATATTAAATGTCATCTCACTGATTTTGGAGCAGAGCATTATGCTTGAAAAGGTAGAGGGACAGCAAAGGTGAGAAAGACCATTAACCGGGTGGACTGTTTAGTGACTGCATGCAGTAGTATGGCAAAGGAAAGAAAAGGGTTCAGATCTGAGGTTGACAGTTACTATGAGTCATACTCAACTTGATGGTACCTAATAATAATGTATTAAATCATATGCCTTATTAAAAATAAAATCATTATAAAACTCAGCTACATAATGATGTTATTGACAGTATCAGATTAAAGAAGGAGACAAAATAAAATGTTTTGGGGCACTTTAGTAGGTATTAAGGTTAATAAGGTCTTTGCAATTACTATGCATCAAAAAGCTGAACAATGACTAGGGATGATATAAGGAGAACTGATGCCTTTGAGCTGTGGTGCTGGAGAAAAGTACAAATTTACCAGGGACTGTTAGGAGAACAGGTTCGTCCTGGAGAGGGTGAAATCAGGATGCCCTTTGGAGGTAAGGGTTCTGAAGCTTCGTTGGACATACTTTGGATATGCTGCAAGGAGGGACCAGTCCTTGGAGAAGGACATCATGCTTGGGAGGGTAGAGCACAAGAGAGGAAGAATCTCGATGAGATGGATTGATTCAGTGGCTAGAGTAATGAGGGTAGAATTGTTGGAGAAAATAAGATTGGCACAGGATAGGACTGTTGTACACAAGGTCACCAGGAGTCACTTAATGACTTAATGGCATGTAACAACAACAACAACAGTCTTACACAGTATCATGAGGAGAATGAAATAATTAAGCAAAGAGGCAGAGAACAGTGTGCAGGTCATACAGAACATATAAACATCCTTGTACCATAAATGACCATGATGAAGCTGGGGCACTAAGAGCCAAAGAGAAAAACTGAGTAACAAGCAATTAGGAATGGAGGTGGAAGCCAGATCTAACTAGGAAGCAAGCTGAGAGTGGTGAGGATAGTAACTCGACCACATTTAAATTCCTTAAAAAAAAAAAAAAAATTATAATTTTAACTGCTATGTGGAAAACTGGCCATAGAGGGAAGGAGCAAGACAAAGGAAGCCCCTTAAAATAACTATTTGATGGCTGTTGTTGTCAGGTGTCATCAAGTGAACTGTGACTCAAAGCAACTCTATGAACAATTGATCTAAGTGAATACCACCTTATCAGTCACTTCCGTCAAATCATGTTGTTGAGGGTCTTCCTCTCTTTCTTTGACCCTCTATCTTCCCCACCATGATATCTTTTTCCAAGGACTGGCCTCTCTTGATAACATGTCCAAAGTACCAGTGATTAAGTTTCACTATCCTTGCAAGAGTGGCATCCACTTCCTAAACAATATGCCTCTGGAAACTCTGTGAACTTTGATATATGATGATATAGAGAGGCTTTAGGCCTTCTATTCATAGGGTCACTATGAGTCATGCTCAACTCAATGGCAATCAACAACATCGTTGCCTCTATGTTATGTGCTATGAGTCACTTGTGACTCATAGAGACCCTGTGTATAACAGCCCTGAAACCTGCTCTAGCCTGTCCCAACTTTACTATCTCTGACACGCCTACCCTCATTACCTTAGTCACTATATCAAACCATCTCATTGATGGTCTCCCTCTCTCTCTTCGTCCCTCCACCCTTCTAAGCATGATGTCCCTCTTCAAGGACTGGTCCCTCCTTGCAACATACCCAAAATATGACAGATGAAGCTTTAGAATCCTTGCACCCAAGGAGCAACCTGGCTTCACCCTCTCTAGGATAAACCTGTTTGTTCTCTTAGCAGTCCATGGTATATTCAATACTCTTCTCCAGCACCATAGCTCAAAGGTATCAATTTTCTATCATCCCTAGTCATTGTCCAACTCTCTGATGCACAGCAAGCAATTGCAAAGGCATTGGTCTAGATCAAGCACAACTTGAGTCTCCAGACTGACATTGTTGCTCTTCAGTACTCTGACAAATTCCTGACAGCTGAATTTCCCAATGCAATTTATCTCTTGATTTCCTGGCTGCTGATACCAAGCATGTTGATTGTGGAACCAAGCAAACTAAAGCTGTTTACAATCCCAATCTCTTCACTAGCCATCATGATGCTGCCAATTGGCCCAGTGGTGAGTATCTTGGTTTTCTTAATATTTGTCTTCAATCTATATTGAAGGCTTCAGTCCTTGACCTTCTGCAGATAGTGCTTCAGGTCTTCCTCAGCTTAAGCAAGTAGCATTGTGTCATTTGCATAATGCAAAGGTTATTGAAGAATCTTCCTCCAATCCTGATGCCACATTCCTCCTTGCAGCCTCGCAGATGATCTGTTCTGCATATAGATTGAAAGCGTATGGAAACAGAATACAACCCCGGCATACACCCTTCCCAATTCTGAACCATGTAGTATCTCTTTGCTCTGTTCTGATGACATCTATAGGAGGCTGCACTTCCTGTAAGTGGACTTGTTAGTTCTTCTGGCCACCCATGAGATATTTAGAACTCTTCTTTGTTCTATGAGGAGCTTAATATATATTTGTTAGTAAAGATGAATCTTTTTGTCATTTCATTATTTACAATTTAAAGCCCTAGTGAACAATTAGGGAGCTCTGGTAGCCTAGTGGCAAGAAGTTGCACTGCAATGCCAAAGGCACACAGTTTGAAGGCACCAGCTGATCCATGGGAGAAGGATGGGCAATCTCCTCCCGTGTGATTAACTGCCTCTGAAAACCTGCCGGCGGGTCTGCTATGGGTTGATTCCAACTCAATAGTACACAACAAGAGTGAACAATTATATTGACTTTATGAGAAGTTTTAAATCCATTTTACAGTATTATCACTGTAATTAATATCTACTAATAATATGTCAAAATCATAAAGAAAATTACTTACATATACATCAATTTGAGATAACAGTGAATTGGGAAAAACCAGACATGAAGGCACTAACAGGTGTAGTACCATTCTGTTAAGACAACTGGGAAGGAATTTTGAAAAAAATTACTAGATACCAGACTGGGCAATTTTAAAAAACGTAACTTTAGGAACAAGAGGAAGATACTAAATGTGTGGTTATTGTATTCATAAACAAATGCATCCTTTGTCACAAGAGCAGGAGAATTAGATGGTTATCAATTAACATTACCGGGCATTCTGAGCAAATATTCCATAGAAGAATCTTGCTGACAAGGAAGAAAATGCAAAATAGAATTTCAAATTATCTGAGGTTCTTAACTTTTCCGAAGCCATGGAGGCCAAAAGAATCCCTGAAACTACTGGAAATAATATATAAACGGTAAAACAAAACAAACAACCAAAACCCTTAAGTCTTCTTGAAAGCTAGCCATAGTTTAGTTTATCTCGTTAAAAAAGGCTATCTGGTGGCCTAGCAGCTGTGCTGTCAATACAACAGCAAGTGGTTTGAATCTACCAGCTTTGAGGGAGAAAGATGGGCAACCTCCTCCCACACAATTTATAGCTTCTGAAAACCCACAGGTCCTGACTCAGTAGCAATGGAATACAGTTCAAGGTCTGACGTTAGCATTATGTTTTTAGAACTACCTTTATGGAGTTAAACGACAACAGCAAATTAAAAGATTAGTCACTTTGGGGTGGGGCAGAGTGTGTTTATGCTAATGAGGGATGAACAACTCATAAAAGGACGCTGAGAATCATTGCACAACCTAACGTGATCAATGTCATCAAAATGCACTTGCAGAAATGGTTGGATTGGTTTATGTTTTGATGTATATATTCAAAAAAGAGTAAAATATGGGGGAAAATCCTTTTCTAGAGTTCATGTAACATTTCTGAAATATTGGAGGACTTCTTTTTCCACTCATCTTTACTATATGAGCACAAAAAGATCTCTAGAAAACATACTTGAAGCATGTTCTTGTTAGATGCCATCGAGTCCATTGTACCTTATAGGGATCCTATGAACAACAGATCTAAACCTTGTCCTATTCTGCACCATCTTCATAACCTCTGACATGCTCAAAACTCCTGTCAATCCATCTCAGTGAAAGTCTTCTCTTTCGCTGACCCTCTACCTTCCCCAGCACGATGTCTCCCTTCAAAAAGGGAGAGCTCCTCCTGAAAATATGTCCAAACTAAGTGAGAGGAAGTTTTACCAGCCTTGCCTCTAAGGATGGTGTAGCACAGACATCAACAAATTACACACTTCGGGTGCCATACAGGACGCTGGAGCAGCGCTCAGCAAACTACATACTGCACCACCAATGGCCGTTCACTGCTGGTCTTTGTGTGGCCAGCGAGCTAGAATGGACATGTGACAAAACAAAACACAAACCGACCCAAAACTCAGAATCTAGTAACTAGCACTGAGGGCTAGCAATACCACAACGGCCAACAGTGAACACAATGTTCACGGCAGAACTCCCACTCGGACTTCAGAAAACCACAGTTCACGTAACTTCTGGTCTTGACGTTTACTCTTAAACCTGAAGGCGCGTAACAATCACTCCGAGTAAACGCTCCTGAAGGTGGGGCTGGGGAGGCGGCCAGGGATGGGTCAAAAGATGCACGCGCTGCAGATTCTGCCTAACACCTTAGGGGCGAAGGGTGCGGCGGCGGGCGCGCGGCGGACTCCTCACCTCGGGTGGCGGGCACTGCGGCTCCTCCCCACACTCCGACTGAGGCGACTCTTGTGCAGAAGCCACGGCAGCGCCGCCAGGCTGCTGATCCCCCATGCTGGTTGTCACCTAAGAAAGCAGCTGCTGGAGACACACACTCACGCCCGCTCAATCACCCAAGTCCGAAAGCCTCTCCTTACTCGGTTGAAAATTTACCGGGTTCTTGTTCCCGCGGTGGCGGCGCCACAAACTCAAGCGAACACCTCCCACTTCCGGGAACGCGTGGCGTAAACACGCCGCGCAGACGCCGTGACCCGCGCGGGCGGAAGTAGTTCCCGTCGGCTGCAAGGAAGCCGGAAGGTGAGGGAGGCGTGGGTGGCAGTGAGTAGTGGGAGAGTCTAGCGTGCTTAGGTAGAACAAGGAAAACAGATTCATCCTAGAGAGGGTTAAACCGGGAGGCTCCTTGTAGTCAAGGATTCTGAGACTCCGTGTAACATACTTTGGACATGTTGTAAGGAGAGACCGGTCCTTGGAGAAGGACATCATGCTTGGAAGGGTGGAGGGACGGCGCAGGAGGGGAAGGAGCTCTATGAGGTGAATTGATTCAGTGACTG
>NW_006399781.1:21090496-21091066 GCF_000299155.1 Elephantulus edwardii
TGAAACTGAAGAGGACTTGAAGCACCTGCTGCAGAGGGTCAAGGACTGCAGCCTACAATATGGATTGAGGCTCAATGTCAAGAAGACAAAGATTCACAACACTGGACCAGTTGACAGCATCAGGATGGATGGTGAAGAGACTGAGATTGTTCACAGCTTTAGTTTGCTTGGCTCCATAGTCAACACTCTTGGCACCAATAGCCACGAAATTAAAAGACCCATTGCCACAGGAAAGTCTGCTGTTAGGGACCTCTCCAAAGTACTGAAGAGCAATGGTTTCTCTCTGGAAACCAAGGTGCGTCTGATAGAGGCCATGGTCTTCGCAATCACTTGTTATGTATCAGAGAGTTGGACAATGACCAAGGAGGATAGAAGGAGAATTGATGCCTTTGAGCTGTGGTGTTGGAGAAGAGTGTTGAGGGTACCATCGACTGCTAGGAAAACAGATTCGTCCTGGAGAAGGTTAAACTGGGCAGCTTCTTGGAGGCAAGGATTCTGAGGCTCCGTCTAACATACTTTGGACATGTTGTGAGGAGAGACTGGTCCTTGGAGAAGGACATCATGCTTGGG
>NW_006399781.1:21094784-21102702 GCF_000299155.1 Elephantulus edwardii
GGGATGGGAGTGTCAGAGACAGTGCGATTGGCACAGGACAGAGCAGAGTTTAGGGCTGTTGTACATAGGGTCGCTATGAGTCACAAGTGACTCGATGGCACATAACAACAACAACAGGTAGAACAAGTGGGTTTCCTGACACTTTTTAAGTTTGAGTTAACAGTACAGCTCCCTACAAACTAGTCTGCCAGAGCACCCCATTAAAGTACACAAGATTCAAGAATCATCATCAGAAGAACGAGGGGTACAGTGGAGAACTAATTTTGAACCATAACAACATTTCTAAAACAATTTCGTTTGCCATAAAAAGTTTAACACTTCTGCTTCTTGGCAGGATGAGAAACTTGGTGTTCATAATGACCATAAACCTCTCCAGAGTGCTGAAGAGCAAAGATGTCTACTTAGAGACTGGTGCACCCGATCCAGGCAATGGTCTTAGTAGTTACTTGCTACACATCCGAGAGCTGGACAGTGACTAAGGATGATAAGAGAACCGATGCCTTTGGGTTGTGGTACTGGAGAAGAGTATTGAACATGTCATTGGACTGTCAAGAGAAATAAAACGGCCTGTCCTGGAAAGGGTGAAACCAAGCTGCTCCTTGGAGGCAAGGATTCTGAAGCTCCATCTCACATACATTTGGCATGTTGCCAGAAGGGACCAGTCTTTGGAAAAGGACATCATGCTTGGAAGGGTTAAGGGACAGTGCAGGCGAGGAAGACCCTGGATGGGATGAATTGACACAATAATTTGAGTAATGAGGGTAGATGTGTCAGAGTCACATTGATTGGCTCAGGATAGAGCAGGGTTGGTTCAGAGCTAATTATGCACAGGGTCACTATGAGATGCAGTCGACTGGACAACACATAACAACGAACCCTTAGGAAACGAAAAGTTCTTTGAAAACATTAAACTTTTAGAGAAGGAAGAAGAAGGTAACTGCAATCATCCTGACTTTCCATCTGGAAGTAATTTTTAGACTGTGGTGCTGGAAGGGAGAATTCTGAGAGCTAGGCCTCACTGAGTTCAGGGGGAAATTATCCTGAGTTGAGAAGACAAAAGGTTAATATTTGAGTGGCTTCAGAAGCAGAATTCTGGAAAGAATTTTGTAGATAAAGTGTTAATGGCAATGTGCAAAGGTGTGTCCTTGCTGCGTTATGCTAAAAAAAAAAAAAAAAAGAAAAGAAGAAAACCCAGTGAGTATGTCACATGAATTTCACAAGAAAATTGCTTAGGGATGGGGGAGTAACAGTATATGAACAAGTATTAGTTCACACATAACCAGGAATTATTTGCAAATAACAGTTCTTATCACTGAAACAATAGGCAACATCATGATAAATGAAAAGAGATTGAAACTGTCAACAACCTCATCTTACTTGGATCCCTTGGCATGAGTAGTCAAGAGACATAGTGCACTGGGAATGTCTTCAGTCAAGAACCTCTCCAAATTATTAAGAAATGATGTCAGTTTGATGACTAAGGTGTGTCTGATTCAGGCCATGGCCTTTTCAATCACATGCTACGCATCTTAGAGCTGGACAATAAGTAAGGATGACAAAAGAAAAATTGATGCTTTTGATCTGTGGTATTGAAAGAGAGTACTGAATATCCCATGGTCTGCCAATAGAACAAACTTGTCTTGGAGAAAGTGCAACCAGAGTACTTAGAGGCAAAGGTGATAAAGCTTCATATCACATACTTTGGGCATGTTGCTAGGAGAAGCTATTTCTTAGAGATGGACATCATGCTTGGAGAGGTGGAGTGTCAGCAAAAGAGAAGACAGCCCACCACTAGATGGATTGAAACGGACTGCAGCAATGGGCTTGAGTTATCAGAGATTGTGAGGAGGGCAAAGGATAGGACAGGTAAAGATTTGTTGGTTGTAGGATCACATCGACTCAACAGCATCTAACTACTAGTGAGAATGGAGCAAATTCATTGAATAAATGGAACATTCAGTAGAGACCTTAGAATTGCCACACTTTCTTGAATAAACCAGCCATAGATTTTGGTCCCTAAAGTAAAGCTATTGATACGCCCTTAAAAAGCTTAAGCTGTAAGAGGATCAAAATGATCAGCAAGTTACTTAATAACCTGCCATGACCCAGTTTAATACCCTCTGAAAGACTTAAGACAAAATCCAATACTCAACAATATTACAATGTTAGGTATCCAATGAAAACATAAACTTGTCAAAATACAGGAAAATGTAATTACAGAATCAGACACACACTCTAAAATGAGGGGGATGGAGTTAACAGAATCTTTAATATGAGAGAAAAAGAAGAATCAAATAGAATGTCTGGAGAAGGAAATGTAATATGAATGCCTTTGTATAATTCCAACACATTAGGTAACTATTGTTAGGTGCATGGAGTCAAGCACAACCCATGGCAATTCTATAAACAACAGATTTGACCCTGCCCTACCCTTAGCCATTCTCATTATCTCTGACACATGAGCCCATTGCTTCAGTCACTGTGTCAATCCATCTCATGGAGGATTTTCCTCTCTTCCTGATGTTCTACCTTACCAAGCTTGATGTCCTTCTCTATGGGCTTGCCTTTTCTGAAAATTGCCGTAAGTATGTGAAATGAAGTTCCATCATATTTGTCTCTAAGGATCACTGGTTACACTCCTCCAAGAGAGACTTGTCTGTTCTTTTATATGTTCAGTACTCTTCACCAACACCACAGTTCAAAGGCATCATTACTTTTGTCATTTTTTTTATTCATTGTCCAACTCTGCAATGCATAGCAAATAATTAAAAAGACCATGGCCTCAACCAGGCACACTTTAGTCTTCAAACTGACTTCATTGCCCCTTAGCACTTTGGAGAAGTCTCTTGACAGTGGACTTGCCCAATGCAGTATGTCTCCTGATCTCCTGACTGCTAGTACCAAGGGTATTGATTGTGGATTCAAGCAAGATGAAATAATTAGCAATTTCAATCTTTTCTCCATTTATCTTGCTGTTCTTTGTTGGTCCAGAGAAAAGTATTAATAAATTTGAAAGTACAGAAGCAGCAGCAACACAAAACACACAAATGCAGAAAATAAAAACAGCTTCAATGACATACGGGATGATATAATGAGGTTTTGGATATCGGTCACTGAAAACACTATATATACAGTCCCATCCACAACTGATCACAGGGATGTTGAAGGACCAGCATGAGATTCCATGTGCATCAATTCCCCTGGAGTTAGGGCTCCACTTGGCAGTATGTGTGTAATTGACACAACTCCAATTGTAGCCTTTGAGAGTTGGAGGAAGGAATGGATACACACACACAAGATATTAAGAAATAATGGACAAAACAGTTCTATGAAAACTATAAATCACAGATCCAAGATCAAGGAAATGGGGAGAAATAATTGTAAATATCCATTAGTAATTAGAAGGCCAAATATGAATCTAGAAAAACTGCAAGTTGTCAAAAAGGAAATAATGGTATATTAGGCATAGGTGAGCTCTAGTGACCTGGTGGGCAGGGAAATGTGCTGCAACTCTAAAGTGGAACAGTTTGGCTCCACCAGCTGCTCCACAAGAGAAAAAGTTGTATCTCCTCCCATGTAACTCTAAAAGCCCTCTGGAGGATCACCTATAAGTCCATTTCAACTCAACGGCAATGAGTTCAGTTGACGCACTACTGAGCTAACATGTCGGACTGGTGTTGATCACTTTGAATCAGACAATATTGGGGAACATTATGCCATGAATAACAAAGTGAAGAAGAATGATGTCACACTCTCAAAAAGAATGTTGCTCAATGCTGAGAGAGGATACTATCTGATTCATACGCATACAGGGAAGATCTGTTAATACAACTATTACTCAAGTATACACACCAAACCCTAAAGCCAGATGACAGAAGAATTGATGCCTTTGAACTGTGGTGTTGGAGGAGAGTACTGAATATCCCATGGACAACAGTCAGATGGGGCCCAGAGATACTTCTGGAAGAACCATTATCATGGTTGCCCAAGAACACCAAGTCCAGTTCAAACATGTTGGTGGGCAATGGAGGTACTGGAAAATGACATTTGTGAAACGTCTTCTGACTAGCATATGGAGGTCCAGCCCCTCATGTTTCACACCAGCAGAGGACTGCTTAAATTCAGTGTGCAGGATACTGGCCAGGAGAAATTTGGGGGATTGTAGGGTAGCTATTATACCTAAGCCTAGTGTGCCATCATAATGTTTGATGTAACATCGAGAGTTATCTACAATAACGTGCCTGACCTGCATGGGGATCTGGTTCGAGTATGTGAAAACAACCCCATTGTGCTGTGTGGCAATAAAGCAGACATGAAGGACAGGAAAGTTAAGGCAAAATTCATCATTTACCACCATAAAATGATTCTTCTATGTTTCTGCCAACAGTTATTGCAACTTTGAAAAGCTTTTCCTTTGTCTTGCTTGATAACTGAAGACCCTAACTTGGAGTTTGTTGCCGTGACTACTGCTCTTGCCCTACCAGAAGCTATGCTTTGGCAGCACAAAATGAGCATGAGTTAGAGATTATGCAGGCAACTGCTTTCCCGGACAAGGATGACAGTCTGTTAGAAAAGAAAGCTGGAGCCCAGCATCAGAAGTCTAGTTTTATAGGAAACTGTCCTGTGATATCAGTGGTGACACGTGTTTGCCACTTTATTATCTCGCCAAGGAGAACCTGTGCTAATCTTTGAGATGCTGAATGAGATGAATGGACTTTGGAGTCAGTGTGGCAGTTATAAAAAAAAAAATCATTATTTTTGGACCTGCATATTTCGCCCTTTTGGAACACAGTTGTTTCTTTCTTGAGTTTTAAAGACAAGACTACTACCTTACACACACACACACACACACACACACACACACACACACACACACACACACACTCTGCAACCAGAGTACTCCTTGGAGGCAAAGATGATAAAGCTTCATCTCATATACTTTGGGCTTGTTGCTAGGAAAGGATATTCCTTAGAGAAGGACATCATGCTTGGGAAGGTAAAAGGTCAACAAAAGAGGAGAACCTTGAACTAGGTGGATTGACACAGTGACTGCAGCAATGGATTAAAGTGTCTCAGAGATTGTGAAGATGGTACAGGATAGGATCAGGTTCAGCTCTGTTGTTCAGAGGTTCACTATGAGTCTTACTTAACTACTTGACATCTACCAATGAAGAAAACAACTATAGTGTCTCTAAAGTCTCAGTGATTCTATGAACAACAGATATGAACCTTACCCTATTCTGTGCTGTCTTCATGATCTCTGTCCTGCTCAAGTCCATTGTGGTAGCCACTGTGTTCATCTCATTGAGGATCTTTCTCTCCCTTTCTGAACTTCTGCCTTTTCCAGCATGATTTCAGTCTCCAATGACAAGGCCTTCTGATAATATATTCAAAGTGAGATGAAGTTTCACCTTCCTTACCTCTAAGGAGCACTCTAGTTGTATTTCTTCCAAAATAGATTTTGTTATTGTTGTTGTTCTTTTGGTGGGTCATGGTATATTCAATACTCTTCATCACACCACAATTCAAAGGCATCCATTCTTCTGTCATCCATGGTCATTGTTCAACTTTCAGATAAATGTTGTTGTCATTATTTGCCATTGAATCACCTGTGAATTATAGTGAAGTGACCCTATATACAACAGCTCTGAAGTCTACCCTGTTCTGAGCCTGTCTTACTGAGGCTGACACACCTATCCCCATTGCCTCAGTTATAGTATCAATCCATCTTATGCGGGGTCATCTCCTACCCTGTCCCTCCACCCTTCCAAGCATGATGTCCTTCTCAAAGGTCCAGTCTCTCCTGGCCATGTGCCCAAAATATGCGAGATGGAGATTCAAAATCCTTTGTCTCCAAGGAGAAATTTGATTTCACCTTCTCCAAGACATCAATTCTTCTGTCATCTGTATATTGTCCAGCTCTCTGATGTATAGCAAATAATTGAAAAGACTATGGCCTGGATCAGGCGCACCTTGGTCTCTAGTCTGACATCATTCCTTTTCAGAACTCTAAAGAAGTCCCTGACAGCAGATTTTCCTAATGCAATTTGTCTTTTGACTTCCTGATTGTTGGTGCCAAGAGTGTTGATTGTTAGCTGAGCAAACTGAAAATGTTAACAATCTCAAACTCTTCTCTTTCATGGTGATGCAAATTTGCCCAGTGGTGAATATCTTTGTCTTCTTGATATTGAGTTCCAATCATGTTGAAGACTACAGTCCTTTACCTTCTGCAGCAAGTGCTTCAGGTCCTCCTCAGTTTCAGCAAGCAAGGTTGTGTCATCTGCATAATGTAGGTTATTGATTAGTCTTCCTCCAATGCTGATGTCACTTTACTCCTCATAAATCCCAGTTCTCAAATAATCTTTTCTGCATAAAGAATTGGCTGACACAGAAGATTTTGAAGAAATAACATATGATCAAGAGGAAACAGTGATGAAGGAGGAAGTCAGGCTGCTCTGAAGGACTTGGCAAAAAAATAAAGCCCCTGAATTGATGTAATACCAATTTACATATTCAACAGACACTGCCCTAGATGTGCTCGCCAGGTTGTGTCAAGAAATCAGATGAATAGAAAGCAATTGAAAGTATCATGACTTACATCAGGTGCATCTTAGTTTTTAAACTGACATCCTTGCTTTTTAGCTCTTTGGAGAGTTCAGTGACAGTAGATTTCCCCAGTGCAACACATTTATTAAATTTCTTGGCTGCTTCTATATGTGTCTTGATTATAGACCCAACTGCAATGCAATCATTGACAACTTCAATCTTTCACTTGTGCTTTCAGTAAACCCTTTATGCTTTGTTTACATAAGGGTAAGTCTTTTCCTATAAGATATTATAAAAACCAACAGTATTTCTCTCACTCCAAATAATGACCCCCAAATTTAATTAATATACCATTTAAAAGAACAACAAAACCCAGAATATATTATTCTTGGCAATTCAATATCTTTTGGAGTAGAAGAGTACTCTGTAGGGTTTTCAATCACTAATTTTTTTCCATAATTATGTCACTAGGTCTTTCTTCTGAGACCTGCCTTGTACAACCTCTAAACTTTCAGTTATTAGCCATTGTACTTTTCAGGGACACCCTCCTTCCCAGGCATCTTCTTGTTGTATAACATCAAGTTGGAAGACAACTCATAGCTGGCTCTCCAGTGGTTTTTCAGAGGCAGTAAATGGCATGGGACGAAATTGCCTTTCTCCTACGGACCAACTGGTGGATTTAAACCTTGTGCCTCAGAGATGTCAGAACAGCTCCTTACCTGCATGCCACCAGTGCTTCAGGAACCTTAGTAATATATTAGTAGTAATGGTGCTAGTGATGATAATAGAGAAAACACACAAAGACTACTCCATTTAGAATAATGTTTTCTGCAGGTTCAAAGGATTTTTTTTTTTTCATTGAATGTTTGAGCTGGTGTCCTTGAGCTTTTGCCTAGTCCGCTTAAAGGTGTGGCTTTAAAACCCTGCAGGAGGAGGGGATGGGACTGCTGGCTGGGGCCTGGAACCTCCACTCAGGGATGTTGGCTGTTTGCTGCAACTGATGGCAGTCCTGATGGGCATGTGAGAGAAAATTTTGGGGTCATGTCTGATGTGTATTAAAGCTCTTTTCCCTTCAAGAGTTGGGGTCCTTGAGCCTTTGCCTAGGGTGGAAGTCTGCTCAAAGGTGTGGCTTTAAAACTCTGCAGGGCCCTCAGGCCTGCAGTCCTTGGACCAAATTTATTAATTTTCAAATGAATATTCCTGAAATTAAATAGCAATCTTTTGTCTATTTGCTGAACTGAACAACTTGGTGTTACTGTGATGCTGCATACTGTTCCATAGTCTTTTTTTAAAATTTTTTTCTATAATTATATTTTATTAATTTTCATAAACATTTACAGAGATTTTGGGTTTCCATTCATTCATTGTTGCA
>NW_006399781.1:21104907-21107042 GCF_000299155.1 Elephantulus edwardii
AGATGAATGGGATCTTCTAAGACTCAAATCCCTATGCACATCCAAAAACTTCTCCAGTAGGGTAAAAAGGGAAGCCACTGACTGGGAAAAAGTGTTTCATAGTCTTGTCAAATACCATAATGGTTACCCATTATGTACAATGTTTGGATGAGCTTCCAGATTTATTTATGCTGGGAAGAAGAAGTGGCATTCCCTTCCTAAACTAGATGCCTCTGGAAACTCTACAAATTCTCTAAATTCTACAAACTCTGTAAACTTTACAAATGAACAGAAATAATGTTAATTCTAGAACAGAGTTCATGTCTTTTGTGCAAAGCTTACTCTGAATCTTTTTCAACTTGATGACACTTAACCACTGCTAAATGAGACTAGTTTATATTTGGAGGAACACTCTTCCACTTTGTAAATCCTTCTTTGTCAATGTGGAGTATGAAGTAACCTTGGTTACTGTGATGCTGAACCTTGTACCATTGGGATATCAAACACCAGAATGGTTTCCCAGTGTGGACAGTGTTTGGTAGAGCTCCCAGTTGTAAACTGGTTTGGAAGCAGGAGTGACATCCAATTCCTAAACCACATGTCTGGAAACGATAAACTTGGAATTGATGATAGTAATGGAAAGGCATTAGGTCTTTTGTTCATAGAGTCACTATGATTCTTGTTTTACTCGATGGCAATCAACAACAACAACAACAACATTATTCTTTCAAAACCATATTATTTTAAAATGTCTGATATCAGTATGATTCTAGCTATTAGTAGATGATTTTTTTTTCTTTTTCTCTGGAGATTTTGCATGTGTTCACTTTGTAACTCACAATATTAAATTTCACTATGATGGATTTGTTTTAGTTGTGTACCATCGAGTCATAACTGACCCATAGTTGACCCTCCAGCCTGTTTTCAGAAGCAGTTAATCACATAGAAGGAGATTTCTCATCGTCCTGCAGAGAAGCTGGTGGATTTGAAGCATGTGCCTTGAGGATTGCCACACAATTATTTCTGTTCCCTTTTTATTTGTTTGGTGTCTTATGACTCCTTCCAATCTGAGGCCTTACTTTTTTCTTTAATTATAGGACATTTATCTCCAGTATTTCTTTTATTTTCCCTCTATTATTTCCTTAAACGTATCATCTGTTTCATTTCCCCCACCCCCACCGCCCGCTTTCTCTCTGAGATACATAATATTTGGATGTTGGCAGGATGTTTCAACTCTATTCCTCTTATCTCTCTTAGATATTCTTTTCTTTTTCCCATGTTTTTTTTCCTACTTCCTCCTAGAAAAGCTCTTCAATCTGATTTTACTGATCTCTAATTTCTTCTTCTGCTTTACTCATTCCACCATTTTTCCTGTTTATTGTGATCTCCTCCCAGTTATATTTTACTTATTCTATTAAAAATTCAGTAATCTTTTAATTTATTTGCTTTAGAAATTTATTCACATGAGGGGGGCAGAAATTAGACTCTCATTAAAGGACAAATATTTTTAAAAAGCTGAAAAGAAAGCAGAAAATTCACTGGTCTGGAATGAATTAATTGTATTATTTGGGGTGTAATAATTAGCTGGCAACTCAAGTAAGACAAAAGGGATAGAAAAGCAATTATCTCAATGGTATTGGGGTATCATTTTAAAACTTTGAAAGCTAACAAGGGAGCATTGATAATGAGCCATCTCAATCAGTTTTGCCAGGGTCTTTCCATACACCAGAATTTCTGATGGTTTCCTGTTATGTCATGAGGGTTACAAATAAATATATCACTTAAAAATAAATATGTGTGTTAGGATCTAGTAAAATAACGAATAAAAAAAATATGTGCTGTAGGTTATTTCCAAATGGATACAAAAGAAAAATACATATAAACATGGTTTTGACGGAGACAAGTAGACAACCAAGGTAAGCAGTAAACAAGTAGCTAGAGAGAGACATGAAAGAGTAAGTAAAATAGACAGGAATATTGTGGGCCAAATCAAAAGAACTCTATGGGTAGAGAATATAAATACAGATGTTGTTGTTGTTATGTGCTGTCAAGTCATTTGCAACTCATAGCGACCCTATGTACAACAGCCCTAAACCCTGCTCTATCCTGTGCCAATCACATTGCCTCTGACATACCCATCCCGATTACCCCAGTCA
>NW_006399781.1:21108242-21128487 GCF_000299155.1 Elephantulus edwardii
TGTTAGCTGAAATATGTCAATTGGTATACCATCTATTCCTGGGGTCTTATTTTTTGCTATTTCCTTCAAAGCAGCTTGAACTTCTTCCTTCACCACCATAGGCTTTTGCTCAAATGTTATTTCATGAAATTCTTCTGTATCTGCCAGTTCCTTTCGATACAATGACTCGGTATATTCCTTCCATCTTCTTTTAATACCTCCTGGATCATTTAATGTTCTGCCTAAAGCATCCTTGATTATAGCAACTCGAGGTTTGAATCTGTTCCTATTAAAAAAGGAATGGAAAAGGAAACAAAACTAGAGGTGATGCCAGGCAAATTAAGTGTCCCTGACCTTAGCAGTCTTTGAGTGATGGGACTTTAGTCATACTCCACTTGCTACAGGAAGTCTATAACCTTCAAGATTCCTAAGATAATTGAGCCGCTCCAGGATAAAGAACAGTTTTGCTATCACTATTATTCCTGGACTGAGACTTCTACACTGGTGAACTCAGCCATTACACAGTCTCTAAAGGAATAAGTTATGGACTTGGACTCTGGAAGTAGACTCATATAATGTGACTTTTCATTTCTGTTACCCTTTTTAAAAAGAGCAAGGGCTGCGTGGGGATGACTGTATCTGATCGTTACCAACCCCACAAAGGAGAACTGTTCTCATTACCAATATCAACACCACCACCAATTCTAAGGAGATCAGATATGTTCCCCACCCTTTTGCACCATTTTCTATTCATCCTAACACCAATATTACTGCTCTATGTGGCTCACAATCTATTGTGATAGCTCACAAATCACATCGAACCACATTGTTGTTGTTGTTATGTGCCGCCGAGTCGCTTGCAACTCATAGCGACCCTATGTACAACAGCCCTAAACCCTGATCTATCCTGTGCCAATCACACTGCCTCTGACACACCCATCCTGATTACCCCAGCCACTGAATCAATCCACCTCATAGAGGGTCTTCCCTTCTTTAGCTGTTCCTCCATCCACCCAAGTATGATGTCCCTCTCCAAGGACACTCCTTACAACATGTCCAAAGTATATCAGATGAAGCCCCAGAATCCTTGCCTCCAAGGAGCAGCCTAGTTTAACCCTCTCCAGGATGAATCTGTTTGTTTTCTTGGCAGTCCATGGTATATTCAATACTCTTCTCCAGCACCACAGCTCAAAGGCATCAATTCTCCTTCTCTCCTCCCTAGTCGTTGTCCAACTCTCTGATGCATAACAAGAGATTGCAAAAACCATAGTCTGTATCAGATGCACCTTAGTCTCCAAAGTGACACCATTGCTCTTCAGTGCCCTGGAGAGGCCCCTAACAGCAGAATTTCCCATTGCAATACGTTTTTTTATTTCTTGGCTGCTGGTGCCAAGAGTGTTGATTGTGGAACCAAGCAAACTAAAGCTGTGAACAGTCTCAATCTCATCACCATCTGTCCTGATGCTACCAACTGGTCCAGTTGTGAGAATCTTTGTCTTCTTGACATTGAGCCTCAATCCAATTATCAAATACTATCACTAATATCATAGGGAGCTCTGGTTGCCTAGTGACAAGAAGCTGGACTGCAGTCCCGAAGGCATGCAGTTTGTCCACCAGCTGCTCTACAGGAGAAGGAGGGGCAATCTCCTCCTGTGTGTTTAGCTGCTTCTGAAAATCCACTGAATGTTTAGCTGTCGGTCAGTTTCAATGCTACAGAACACAAAAACAACTTCACTGATATCTAGGAAGAAGGATTGCCCAACTGGTCTTTGAAAACCCATGTACAATAAAACACACTTAGACTAGACTGGCCTATGGCACATGAGGCTGAGCCCTCAAATTTGGAGACATAAATGAGGAGGAACAGTTGTAAGTAGACACTAGTGTTTGGAACTTGAAATGTGAGAAACTTGAATGTAGTACACTAGACATTATTAAGAAAGAAATGGAATGCATAAATATTGGCATAGTAGGTATTAGCAAAATGAGATGGATTGGGAGGGAACATTTTGAATCAGATTATTTACTACACCAGAGATGAAAAAGTGAGGAAAAATGGATTTACTTTCATAGTTTAAAAGGCATATTTAGATCCATCCTGAAATACAATGCTGTGAGTGATAGGATAACATCCATATGTATAGAAGTAAGTCTGGTAAATACCACTATCATTCACATATATGCACCAACAACGAGAGCCAAAGAGGAGGAAATAAATTATTTCTATCAATTTTTGCAGTCAGAAATCAATCAAACAGGCAACCAAGATGCATTAATAACAATGGGTGACTGGAATGCAAAGGTTGGGAACAGGGAGGAAGGATCAACAGAAAACATGGACTTGTTGACAAAAATGAGGCTGAAGATAGAATGACAGAATTTTGTATAATCAATGATTTGTTCATTACAAATATATCTTATACAAAACATAAATGGCAAGCATATATATGGATGTCACTTGATGTTATGCACAGGAATCAGATCGATTACATCTATGGAAAGAATCATTGGAGAAACTCAGTTGTGAAAACTAGTACAGGTACAGACTGTGGGACAGACCATCAGCTACTCACATGCAAGTTCAAACTAAAGCTAAAGAAGGTAAAAATCCACAGGATCCAAAATTTTACTTTTAATCTATCCCACCTGAATTTCAAAACCTGCTCAGAAAAAGGTTTGAGGCCTTGAACGCTAAAGAACGAAGACAACATGAGTTGCAGGATATCAAGAATATCATCCAAGAAGAATGCAAAAGCCAACGGAGGAAGAAAAGACTGAGATGGATGTCAGAAGAGATTCTAAATAATGCACTGAGCACCAAAACGCCAAGGCAAAAGAAAGCCAAGTTAAGGAGCTGCACAGAAAACAAAGGGAAATATTAACATGAAATATGCAAGGAACTGAAGTTGGAAAATCAAAAGGGCTGAACTCGTTCAGCATTTCTTAAGCTGAAGGAACTAAAGAACAAATTCAAGCCTTTAGTGGCAATACTTAAGGATGCTATGGGTAGAATATGAAATAATTCAGGAAGCATTAAAAGAAGATGGAAGGAGTACACAGAGAAAGGGTGAGATTGGCTCAAGATTAGGCAGGATTCAGAGTTGTTGTACATAGGATTGCTATGAATTGTAACTGGCTCAGTGAGTAGCACATAACAACAGTTCTAACTTGACTGCAATGAAATTGAAACTGCCCTTTATTGAATTTGTAGTTTTCCTTGTTATTTTTTAAAATAATATTTAACTATATATGAAAAAGACTTTGAGGAGCAATAGATTAAAGGAGGTAAAATTTTATTTCTCTCTGAAGTTAAAGCTTGATCCTATAGTACACAGATGCCAGGGTACAAGGATAGATAGATAGATAGATAGATAGATAGATAGATAGATAGATAGATAGATAGATGTATATTTTGTTGTTCTTGTTATGTGCAGTCAAGTTGCCTGCTAATCATTGGGACCCTGTGCACAATATCTCTGAACTCTGTCCTATCCTGAGCCAATCACTGTCTTTGACACACCTGCTCCTATTATCCAGTCACTGTGTTAATACATCTTATCCAGGATCTTCCTCTCATTTGTTGTTTCTTCAACCTTCCAAGCATGAAGTCCTTCTCCAAGCACTGGTCCCTCCTGGCCACATGCTCAAAGTGTGTGAGACAGAGCTTCAAAATCCTTGCCTCCAGAAAGCAATTTGGTTTTATCCTCTTCTGAACAGACTTGTTTGTTCTCTTGGCATTTCATGGAATGTCCTATGTTCTTCTCCAGCACCACAACTCACAGGCATCAGTGCTTTTCCTATTATCATTATTCATTGCTCATTTCCCAGCTCTCTGACACACACACACACACACACACACACACACATATTTGTTGTTGTGTCCTGTTGAATTGGAACCAACCCATAGCTGACCCTCTGGTGGATTTTCGGAGGCGGTTAATCACACAAGAGGAGATTGCTTATACTTCTCCCATGGAGCAACTGGTGGATCTGAACTGTGTGCTTTGGGGATTACAGTGCAGCTTCTTATCACTAGGCCACTGTTGCTGTTGTTGTGATGTGCCGTCGAGTCGCTTGCAACTCATAGCAACCCTATGTACAACAGCCCTAAACCTTGCTCTGTCCTGTGCCAATCACACTGCCTCCAACATACCCATCCGTATTAACCCAGTCACTGAATCAATCCACCTCATAGAGGGTCTTCCCCTCCTGCGCCTTCCCTCTACCCTCCCAAGCATGATGTCCTTCTCCAAGGACCTGACCCTCCTTACATGTCCAAAGTATATCAGATGAAGCCCCAGAATCCTTGCCTCTAAGGAGCAGCCTGGTTTAACCCTCACCAGGATGAATCTGTTTGTTTTTTTGGCAGTCCATGGTACCTATCCTTCCTAGTGCTGTAGGTACTAGGCCACTAGAGCTCCATATATAGAGAGAGCTCCATAGAGAAAGAAAGCTATCTATATATGTATGTGTGTAGCTCTCTCGCTCTAGATATATACCTATATACCTCTATCTATCTATCATCTCCATATATACATAGCTCCATATATGGAGAGAGCTTCATCTCTCTCTCTCTATCTATATATATAGATAGAGAGAGAGAGAGAGAGATGAATATATATGGATATCTATATCTATCTCCATATCTATCCATATATAGCTATATTTTGAGTCAATTAGAATATCACTGACTCTCTATACAGGTTGTAATGTTGTAATTTTGTGTCTTTTTTCCACAGATTGGCTTTGGACCTGTGTGTTTGGCATCTGCAGTGTAATCGGCTATGTATGCCATCAGAGCTCCTTATAATGTACAATGTATCCCTTAGAAAAACTTATAACTTGTTGCTTTTCACAAATAAAATCCATGACAGTTCAGTTAGCAAAATTAAGAATGTAAAGAACCATTCCTTTGAGGGTTTTTTTTTTGCAGCAACACGAGGGATCTCCGCTATGTGATAAAATTCCACAAACCTTAGAGGTTAGTTTCTTGAAACGCCACCAGAGGGTGCTCTATACAAAAACTACTTTTTTAAAATGTGTGTTTTTCAATTGACTTCTATGCTGTGGAGATACTGACAGGGCTTTAGTTTGAGAGATGTTATTCATTAAAAAAGGAATTTGAAGTCAGTTGAAAGCGTATTTGAATAAATAGCCAACATTTCAAAAGTCAGTCCCGTTGTGTTTTCAATTATCAACTCAACTCCTTGTTGTAGATTGAAATGATGGCCAAACTTCTGGCGGAGGAGATTGCCCATCTTTCTCTGAGGAGCCACTCAGATTCTAACCACTAGACTGCCACCTTTGACTTAACAGTGCAACTCCCTGAAGACTAGCCTGTGTATTATTATTTCAGTAATATATTCTTTAAGGTGTTGCTGTTATGTGCTGTCAAGCCAACTATGACCCATAGTCACCCTATGCAAAATAGCTCTGATCCCTATCCTAGGCCAATCTCATTGTCTCTGACACATCTGCCCCCATTACCAGTTACTGTGTCAATCCATCTCATCTGGAGACTTCCTCTCCTATGCTGTCTCTCCACCCTTCCAAGCATGATATTCTTTTAGCTTAGCAAACATTTATTGTTCAATAACTGCAATGCTAGGTGCTACTGGCAAAATTAATTTAAATCTTTATTCTTAAATATCGTTAAATAGTGCATTATTGCTTTGCTGCTAATCAAAAGATCAGCATTTGAATCCACCAACTACTGCACAGGAGAAAGACAGTTTCCTGCAAAGACTTTTCAGCCTTGGAAACCCGGTGGAAGGTTGCCATGAATCAGAATACCCTCAGTTACTATAGATTGCTCAATTTAGCAAACATTTATTGAGCACTTACTAAGTTCTGTGCTAGGTACTCTTGAGGGAAGAAAACTAACTCATTTCTAATATTTTAAAATTGTATTTTATCTCAGGAGAAATAATCAAATAAATTAGTATACATAATCAAATAAATTAATATTCAACTTGTTGTGTGTTAAACCAAAAAGCAAGTGCTGTAAACTCTTTAGGCCCAATGAGAAAACAGGCTTAATTCTACTCAAGGCAGATGGGGTAGAAGAGTACTTCACAGAGGAATTAGACTGCAGAAAAGATGCTTTTTAATTTCCAAATTAAAAGAGTGGATTACATCTGTCTCAGAGTGCCTAATAGTTTGATTCTGTGGAGTATTCTTCTAAATTTTAGAATAGTAGAGATGCAAGGAAGATATTGTACGTATATTTTCAGGCTTGAAAAATAAGAAGCATATGATACACATGTATAGTGTGTATTATTAGAAAACAGAAAGGTTCTGACATTTCAGTAGTAACATAGCAAAGTTAAGTGATGCAATTGAACTCATAATCTGAAAGAAAATATTTCTAATTTAGAGCTGTGTACTTAATCAACTATCAGCCAAGTATAATAATAAAGAAGACCGTGTATTCAGACACATCTCAAAGACTTGCCTTCTATGCACCTATTCTCAGTTTCTACTAAAATATATGCTCCACAAAATGAGAACAGAAACACAATAGGAAGAAGACATGGGATTTAAGAAATGAGTTCTAATACAAAAAGACAATTCTCAGTATGGTAGGAAAAGAAAATTCTAGTAAGACAACTCTGGCCACCAATAAGGAAGAAGTTCTTGGTGTTAAGTGCTGTTGAGTCGAGTATGACTCATAGTGACCCTATAAACAAAAGATCTGAACCCTATTCTATATCTATTGTCATTTCTTTAATGTTCATAGAGTTTCCAAAAGCCTGTTGTTTAGGAAGTAGATGCCAATCCTGCTTTCAAGGCTGTATTAACCTGGAAGCTCTGTCAAACCCTGTCCATAATACGTAACCCTTATGACATTTGCTACAGCATTGGCTCAGCATTCAGTATTACAGCAAACTCAAGTTATCTGAGTATATAGCTAACTGACAGACAAGTGCTCTACCACTTAGAACAATGTTCTCCCCAGACACAATCAACAGCAGACCTGAGAGTCTGTGGCTCTTGGGCCTAGCTGACTTTTAAATAAAAAGGCCCGCCCACTAGGTCCTGATTTCTTAAACAAGAGGCTTCCAGTCCACAGCTGACTGTTGACTAACCCCAGGTGACCAATCAGCTTACACATGATTATTACCGAAACAAAAACCCAGCTCAACAGTTTAAACCTGACTTTCAACTAAATCAAGAGACTCTACCTTCCAGAATCCAACTGGTTCACACATGAGCCTCTAAATTGGAAACTCCTCTAGATGGTACGTCTTAGTAGGGACTAGAATAATGTTACTCAAGAGAAAGACAGGGATACCTGATATCATTACATAATCTATTTAACAAGTGAACCCGGCCAGATTTGTATCTGACTTTGATTTTAAATGCCTGCTTTTTCCCTCCAAGTCTTGCTACCTGAAGCTACTTATTTCACTATATAGACACATTCTGTGTTGAAGTACTCACTCAAGAGCTAGAGGTAAGACATAGTAAACTAAGATTCAAGAATTATTATGTGTCTGTCATGGGTTGAATTATGGTCCCCCAAACAGGTATCTTTGAAGAAGAATAAGGCATCAGGATCAGAGGAAGACTCATCAACAACCTTCCTTACACAGATGACACAACCTTGCTTGGTCAAAGTGAGGAGGACATGAAACACTTGCTGCAGAGAACTAAGAACTACAGCCTTTGGTATTTAGATAGTCAACAGACACGTGAAGAAATGCTCAAGAGAAATGCAAATCAAAACCACGATGAGATACCCTCTCACCCCAGTAGTAATAGCAAAGTTTAACATGACAGCAAGTAATAAATGTTGGAGAGGATGTGGCAAGAAAGGAACTCTTATACACTGTTGGTGGAATCACAAAATAGTACAACCACTCTGGAAGGCAGTTTAGCGCTTCCTCAGAAAGCTGAACGTAGTTTGTTCCACTGCTTAGAATATATCCTGAGAAAATGAGAACCAATACATAAATGAGGACTTGTACACCAATGTTCATAACTGTGTTATAGTGTTATTCACCATCACAAGAGCAATAGAAACAACCCAAATATCCAACCCCAATGGATTGGATTGAGAAACTATCGTACATTCACATGATAAAATACTATGCAGCATACAGGAGTGTTGATTTTGTAAATCACTACCTAACTTGGGAGGGGCTGGAGAGCATTATTCTAAGTGAAATCATTCAGTCTTATAAGGACAAATACTGTATAAGACCATTATGTAGATCATGTATGAGGATCTGGGGGGAGGAGAGGAAGTAGAGAGGTGAGGTTGGCAGGAAGTTGAAGGTAGGGGGCTTAATCATAGGTTGGCACAATTTGATGGGTGGAGGGAGGGGTGGGTAAAGGAAATGGGAAAGATCCAATGTGAGAAACAATGTATACAAACTTTGCAAGTAATTCAATTTAAAAGGAAAATTTTGTTTTTAAAAAGAGTCCTCAAATCTGGACTGTAATAGGTTCAAATTCAAACAACTAATGACTAGTTCTGTGATCTTGAGCAAATTAATTAGCTGTGCTTCAGTTTCCAAACCTATAATAAGGTATGGAAAGGATGATATTAGGACTACTCAGCTCTTAAGTTCAACAAAAAGAACATTCAAGTATGAGTAAGCCCTCAATAAGTGTTTAAAAACCATGTTATTATTAGGTAATATGTGTGTCTCAAATACCATTCCAGTTGCTTTTGAATATAATCACTTTTGTCCTTTGCATCACTCATTTTGGTAGTTACAATATTACACAGAAGAGAAAACTGGCATACAAAAATTCATGTTCATTGCCTATTGATAAACAATGAGCAATGGCGTTAAGATGGGAACTGAGATCCAATTGAAAAGTTCTTACTGTTTTTGCTATAGATGCCTGCCTGCTGTAGAAATAAAGGGATCATGCTAAATGCCAGCTTTGACCACATTTCAAAGAACTACAGGAGGCAAACTAATATTCACTTACTTTCAAAAATATACTAAAGTTAATAACCTTTATAATTTGGTTTAACACCACTTCTCTTTCCATGTAAGCACAGCAAATTAATATCTTAACTAACTGCCCTGCAAGTGGGTTGAATATTGGGTCAATATTTCTCTCTGTATTGCTCTTGTTTCTCTCTTCTGATCAAGAAAGTATTTTTAAGTAGATATTATATTTGCCATACAAATATTTCAAGAAAACTGGGTTTTAAAAATTCAGTCACAAGAATAAAACTTGAAACTTACTTTGCTAAAAAAAAAAAGAGTCCTTAACACAAGATCAACAGTCAACCTCAGGATAGATGAAGGATAGATAGAAGGATTGAAGCTATCAATAATTTCTTCTTACTTGGCTCAACAATCAACACCCTTAGTATCAGCAGTCAGGAAATCAGGAAATGTATTTCACTGGGCAAGTATGCTTTCAGGAATCTCTCCAATATACTCAAGCATAATGATGTCAGTTTGAAGACTAAGGTGCCCTCATCCACTCACATGCTATGCATCAGGAAGCTGGACAATGAATAGGATGATAGAACAAAAATTGGTGCCTTTGAACTGTGGTGCTGGAAAAGAGTCCTATGTATCCTATAGAATCTAAAAGACCAGATGGTTATGACTTGAAGGAAGTACAGCCAGAGTGCTCCTTGGGAGTAAAAATGGCAAATTTTCATCTCTCACACTTCGGGAATGTAGCTAGTCCTTGGAAAAGGATAATATGCTTGGAAAGATGGCAGCAAACGAGAGAAAGACTGCCCACCAGATAGATTGACACGGTGAGTGCAGCAAGGGGCTCTACTGTGTCAGAGATAATGAGAATGCCATAGGATTGGGTAGGGTTCCAGTCTATTGTTCATAGGATCTCTGTGAGTTGTATTCAAAAGCACTTAGCAAAACAACAACAAAACCTATGACATGTATATTATGTGGAAACCATGTCACAGTTCCATATGATCTGATATGTTGCAAGAGGGATAAAGATGAAATGTAATTCCATCCTTAATTCCATCACAACCTAATCTGATGTAAAGGGAGTTTCCCTGCGGTGTGATAAGCAGTACTTTTTATATCACTCGAGATAAAAGGGAGAGGAAATTGGAGATCAATACTGGGGAATTTTACTACCATCAAGAAAGGAATGAAGTAGGGTGTCATTTGGGAAGACAAAAATACATGGAAATCTTCAAGAAACATGGCCTTTCAGGCACTGAAGCAAACAAAAGACTTTCCTCCACATCCAAAAGAAAGAATGCCTTCTCTTCTATACTGTAAAAAAGCAAATTTCTGTTTTCTAAAGCTGGATTTAGAAGAGACCATGATACTAAAAAAGAAAAAAGAAGAGACCATGATACTAGGCATATTATAACTAATGTCACATGGCTCTTGGCAGAAAGCAGAGAGTTCCAGAGGAATGTCTATCTGTATTTCATTGACTATGCAAAACCTTTTGACTGTGTGGATCACAACAAGCGATGGCTGACTCTGAGGATGGGAATCCCAGAACATTTGCTTGTGCTTATGTAAAACCTGTACTTGACCAGGGGGCAGTTGTCAAAATAGAGCAAGGAAACACTGCATGGTTCAAAATCAGAAAGGGTGTATGCCAGAGATGTGTCCTATCTTGATGCCTTTTTAGTGTATATACAGAACAGATTATCTGGGAGGCTGGGAATGTGGCATGAGCACTGGAGGAAGACTCATCAACAACCTGTGTTAAGCAGATGCCACAACCCTGCTTGCTGAAACTGAGGTGGACCTGGAGCACTTGCTACACAAGGTCAAGGACTGAAGCCTTCAATATGGATTGATGCTCAACTTCAAGAAAAGAGATTTTCACCACAGGGCTAATTGGCAGCATTATGATAGATGGTGAAGAAATTGAGATTATTAATAGCTTTAGTTTGCTTGGCTTCACAATCATCTCTCTTGGTACCAGCTGCCAGGAACTCAAGAGATGAATTGCACTGGGACTGTCAGCTCTCAGGAACCTAGCCAGAGTACTGAAGAGCAATGACATCAGTCTGGAGACTAAGGTGCACCTGATCCAAGCCATAGTCTTTGCAATTGCTTGCTATGTATTGGAGAGCTGGACAATGACTAGGGATGATAGAGAATTGAAGCCTTTGAGCTGTGGTACTGGAGGAGACAAACAGGTTCACTCTGAAGAGGGTGAAACCAGGCTGCCCCTTGGAGGGAAAAGATTATGAGGCTTCATCTGGCATATTTTGGGCATGGTGCAAGGAAGGATCATTCCTTGAAGAGGGATATCATGCTTGAAAGTGTGGAGGGATAGAGAAAGAGAGGAAGACAATCGAGGAGATGGATTGATTCAGTCACTGGGGTAATGAGGGTAGGTGTGTCAGAGACAGTAAAATTGGCACAGGATAGAGCAGGTTTTAGGGCTATTGTACATAGGGTCTCTATGAGTCATGGCACATAACAACAACAAGCACTTCTAGTAGTATCTATGTTTTATCAGGACTAAATAACTAAGGTATCATGCATCTTATTCCTTTTAACTGTGCTTCTTTCAGATGCTCGGTATAATTCTATCAAACACTCATAGTTCTAAGTTCTATATTTCTCAGGATTCACAAAATTTGTGCAGTATCTTCTCAAGATTTTAGTAAAAAGCCTTGGAAGATGAAGCCAAATTATGTTGCAGAGACAATTTAGATCATGAGTGGTTTTTATTGTTAAATGTCAAGTTTACTCTGACATGAAACCTTTCCTGATCCTGTGCCAGTCTCATAATCTCTGCTGTGCTTAAACACATTGCTGTAGTCACTGAGCCAATCCACTTCACTGAGGGTCCTCCTCTACTTCCAGACTCTCTCCTATTCCAAGCATGATCTTAGAGGGAGAGCCCTGATCAAATGTGGAGACTTCTTCCTTCTCTCACATCTAAAAGTTCATGTTTGCCTCTTAATTTTCCAAAACTGGATGATTTACCTATTTTTAAAAGTTAAAGGAGAAACACAAAAGGAGCTTCTAAAGTTCTGCTTAATTTTATTTCTCAAACTAAGTTCTGTGTATGCAGAATTTGTTATTTTTATTCTTATTACTGTACTTGTATGATCAATTCTATCTGTGTGTATGACACATTTTATGACTTTTAAAACCACAGAGAAAAGAAATCTCATTTTCAAAATAAAAAGAAATAAATGTATGGATGTCTATTATATTTTTATAGGCTATAAATTATTATAAATGTGTCAGTTTTATTAAAAGATGACAAAAATTTTAAAAATACTGATAACTTTTCCAGATAGAGTTCAAAGGACATACAGAACATGATGGGGAGACATGAAGTAGTACAGCATGATAGTTAGCAGACTAATAACGAAAGATTAATGGAACAAAACAAGGAGGACCTGAAGCACTTGCTGCAGAAGCTTGAAGATTGAAGCTCCACATCATGATGACAAAGATTCTTACTACTGGACCAATTGTTAGCAGCACCATGATAGATGAAGAAGATATTGAGGTGGTTAACAATTACAACTTTCTCAGCTCCACAATCAACACTATTGACACCAGCAGTCAGGAATTTAACAGATGATTTGCATTGAGAAAATGTACTCTGTCAGGAAACTCTCCAGAGTACTGAAAAGCAACAACGTCTAGAGACTAAGGTACACCTAATCTAGGCCATGGTCTTTGCAATTACTAGTTATGCATCAGAGAGCTGGACAATGACTAAGAATGACAAAAGAAGAATTGATGTCTTCAAATTGTGATCCTGGAGAAGAGTCTTGAACATATCATGTACCGCCAAGAAAACAAATAGATCTGTCTTGGAGAGGGTGAAACCAATTTTCTCCTTGGAGGCTAGGATTTTGAAGCTCCATCTCACATACTTTGGGCACATGGCCAGGAGAAACTGGTCCTTGGAGAAGGACATCATGCTTGGAAGAATGTAGGGTCAGTGAAGTAGAGGATGACTCCGGATGAGATGGATTGATACAGTAACTGGGGCAAAGCAGGTTTGTGTGTCAGAATTCATGAGACTTTCTCAGGATACAGCAGGGTTCAGATCTGCTGTACATAATGTTGCTATGGGTTGCAGGCGACTCGAAGCCACATAACAATAACAATTATTATCCCCATTTTGCAGCTCAGGAAATGGAACATTTGGAAGTAACACAACTAGCCTAAGGTCACACAGCCAATAAATGATGGAGTTAAGTATTTTCTTACAAAGCTTCACTCTTAATAACCATCCCAAACTATAATTAGGGCAATAAAGCATAAATATCTGTAAAGACAAGACAACTCGTTCTGATGAAATGCATCCATGATTTAAAGTCTTGGAAACCCAGTGGAGTGCCAACTAAGAGGTGGTTCCAATTTGATAGCAACGAGTTTGAATTTGAGGTGTTTTGTTTTGACATTGAGTTGATTCTTCTTCATAGCAACCGCATAGCACAGAATAAAACTTCCTGATAGGCTTTCCAAAGTTCTCATTTTTTATTGCCACATCTTTTTCTGGTGGAACAGCTAATAGGCTCATACAACCTATGTTTTATTTAGCATCTAAGCTCATAACCATATGTCTACCAGAGAGCCTCTAAAATAATTAGCAACCATTAAATAATGGATAGTCATGATAGTTGTGCATGAGAAAGGGGGCAGATTTAGTATTATTTCAATCATACAAACAGGAAATATTTTGTCATTATTCTTTTTTTTTTTTTTTTCAAGGTCAAGGCCAAGGCGACGGGCTTGTGCCACGCGGGGTGAAGGCCGCGTCCCGGGATTGTCATTATTCTTAAAAAAATAGAAAGTAGACATTTCTAGCAGGCAGGGAGATTTAATCTGAAGAATTTTTACAACTTAAACTCATTGTTGTCAAGTCCAAACTGTCTCTTAGCTGATCCTCCAGCAGATTTCTGAGGCTGTAAATAAATTGCATTGAAGGAGATTATTAATCTTCCTCCTGCAGAGTTACTGGTGGAGCCAGAGAAACATCATCTCAAGGGAACATCATGTCTGTCTATGTACTACACCATCAGAGCTTCCTACAAAACTATTAGAAGGTTGTTGTTGTTGTTAAGTGCATTCAAGTTGTAGGCGACTCATAGCGATCCTATGAACCAAAGTCCTCAACATTTCCGTGACTTTCATCCTTTCTCCAGGTTCATAGGGTTTCTGGAGGCAAGCTCTTTATGGAAGTGGATGTCACTCCTGCTTCCAAGCTTGTTTTAGTCGGGGAGCTCCACCAAACACCGTCCTCCATTAGAAGGTTTAAAAAAAAAAAAGAGGGAGATGACGTGGGAAACATTTTGCTACCGAGAGATCAGGACGCTGCTCCTGGCTCTGAACTGAAATCACGAATCATTTAAAGATATTTCTTCTCCTTGTGAGCACAAGATCACCGTGGAAACAAGGATGCGACACAGGTCCTCTATTGCATGCAGTCGTACATTACTGCTACTGTGGGGATCACAGCAGAATAGCTTCTCTCTTTCTCCCACATTTTCATTTCTCCCAATCTCTTCATGCCTCCCTCTGATGAAGGAGTATAGAGAATGACCACGAAGAATCTAGAAACAGTCCAAGAACCAACAAACACTGACACAGAAGCAGATAGAGGTTCACTAACTATTAATTTAGTGGCCGTCAGGGCTAGAGAAGGCAGGGCTCCCTCCAAACTTTGTATTCCTTCACTGTTACTGTTAGATGTCATTGTATCTGCTCCAATTTATAGTATCCCCCTGTTAAACAGAACAAAACCATGCTTGATCCTGTGCCATCCTCACAACCTCTGTTATTAAAACTATTGTTGCTTTCATTGTGTCAATCCATCTCATCGAGGCTTTTATAATTTCCCACTGATTCTCCATTTTTCCAAGCATGATGTCTTTTTCCAAGGATTGGCACCTCATGATAATATACCAGAAAATATGTGACATGAAGTCTCACCATCCTTGCTTCTATGGAACACTCTGGCTTTGCTTCTTCAAAGATAGATTTGATTGTTCTTTGTGAAGTTCATGGTATATTCAACATTCTTCAGCAATCCCACAATACAAAGGCATCCAATCTTTAATATTCTTTGTTCATAAACTAATTTTCATATGCATATAAAGCAATTGAAAATACTAGGGATTGAGTCAGGTACAGAGATGTCTTCAAATTGTGGTATCTCTGTTGACGATTCCAGGGAGTTTTGTTGTATGTGCTGTTGAGTAGTTTGTGACTCATAGAGACTTTATGTACAACAGCCCTGAACCTTGCTCTACCCTGTGCCAACCTTATTGTCTCTGACACACCTACCCTCATTACCTCATTATTCAGTCACTGTATTAATCCATCTCATCCATGGTCTTCCTCTCTTGAGCTGTCCCTCCACCCTCCCAAGCATGACATCCCTGTCCAAGGAATGGTCCTGCCTTGCAATATGTCCAAAGTATGTCAGTCAAAGCTTCAGAATCCTTGCCTCCAAGGAGCATCTTGGTCTCACCCTCTCCAGGATGAACCTGTTTGTTTTCCTAGCAGTCCATAGTACAGTCAATACTTTTCTTCAGCACTGTAACCCAAAGGCATCAATTCTCCTATCATCCCTAGTCATTGTCCAGCTTTTGGATGCATAGCAAGTAATTGCAAAGACTGTGGTCTGGATCAGGCACACCTTAGTCTCCAGACTGATATCGTTGCTCTTTAGTACTCTGGAGAGGTCCCTGATAGCAGACTTTCCAAATGCAATTTGTCTTTTCATTTCCTGGCTGCTGGTATCAAGAATGCTAATTGTGGAGCCAGGGACTATTAAAAGAAAAAAAAAAGTCAGTTTTGGAAGAAGTAAGTAGAATGCTCCTTAAATATAAGGTTGGTGAAATGTCCTCTATTCCAATCTATTGCTCACAGGATGGCTATGGGTTGTAATGCCTAGCAACTTCATAGTGCCTAACAACTTTGCTTGCTGAAAATGAAGACTCGAAATGCTTGCTGCATTCATAATTAACACTCTTGGTACCAGCAGCCAGGAGTTCAGGAAACATGTTGCTTTGGAAGTCTGCTATCAGAAATAGCCCCAAAGTCCTGAAGGGCAATGATGTCAGTTTAAAGGTTAATATGTTCCCTATTCAAGCCTTGATCTTTCCAGTCACCTGCTATGTTTCTGAGACGTGGATAATGAATAAGGATGACAGAGAAGAACTGATACCATTGAATTTTGGTGTTGAAGAGTAGTGAATCCCATGGAATGCCAAAAGAACCAACAAATATGACTTGGGAAAAACACAACCGGAGTCCTTATTAGAGGCAAGGATAGTGAAGTTTCATCTCACATTCTTTGGGCATGTTAGGAAGCGCTAGTCCTTGGAAACTGACATCATGTTTGGAAAGGTAGAAGAAAGGTCAGTGATAGAGGAAAAGACTTTAAATAAAATGGATGGATATAGTCACTGCAACAGTGGGCTCAAGTGTGTCAGGGATGCTAAGGATGGCACAGGATAGGATAGGTTTCACATCTGTTGTTTATAGTATCACTACAAGTCATATTCAACTCCAAGCACCTAACCACAACCACCAAGAAGTTCAAAGACCACAAGGTTTGTATTGTTATGAGACACAATCAACTTGTTACCGATAGGTTTTGTTTCTAGGATATAGATTGTTGTAGTTTGCTAGCTAATCAATTCCAATTCTTAGTGACCCTGTAGGACAGGTAGACCTTGGAATTTCCTAGGTTGAAAGTTTTATAGAAGCAAACTCGCCAGGTCTTTTTTCCTACAAAGAGTTGGTGGCTTTCAATATTTTGGTAGCAACCGAGGCCTTAACCATTGCACCACCAGGGCTGCCTCTTTCTTTTTTCACCTCATTTCTCTTACTCACTCCTGCTTCCCTTTTCAGGTATGTTGTTGTTGTTATGTGCCATTGAGTTGCTTGTGACCCATACCAACCCTATATACGACAGCTCTGAACCCTGATCTATCTTGAGCCAATTTCATTGTCTCTGACACATCTACGCCCATTACTCCAGCCACTGAGTCAATTTCTCTTATCCAGGATTTTCCTTGTTCCTTCACCCTTTCGAGCATGATGTCCCTCTCCAGGGACAGATCCATCTTGGCAACATCTCCAAAGCATATGAGTGGAGCTTCAAAATCTTTGCCTCTAAAGAGCTGCCTGCTTTTACCCTCTCCAGGACAAACCTATTTGTTTTCTTGGCAGTCTGTGGTATGTTCCATACTCTTTTCCAGCACCACAACTCAAAGCTTCTTTTTATCATCCTTAGTTATTGTACAGCTCTCTGATGCATAGCAAGTAATTGTGAAGACCATGGCTTGCATCAAACACACCTTAGTCTCTCGACTAACGCCGTTGTTCTTCAGTACTCTGGAGAGGTCCCTAAACAGCAGATTTTTCCAATACAATTCATCTTTTGATTTCCTGATCAACACCAGGTACCAAAGTGCTGATCATGGAACCAAGCAAACTGAAATTGTTAATAATTTCAATTTTTTGTCTATCTTCCATGATGTTGCCAATTTGCCCAGTGGTGAGAATCTTTTCTTCATGTTCAGCTTCAATTCATATTGAAGGCTATAGTCCCTGACCTTCTGCAGCAAGCTTCTTCAGTTTCAGCAACCAAGGTTGTGTCATCTGCATAACAAATATTGTTGATGAGTTTTCCTCCAATCCTGATGCCACAGTCCTTCTCATAAAGACCAGCCTCCTGGATTATCTGTTTTGTATATAGATTAAAATGTATGAAGGCAGAATGCAATTCTAACATGCACACCTTTCCTGATCTTGAACCACGCTGTGTTTTCCTGCTCTGTTCTGACGACTGCCTCCTGGTCCAAGTATAGGTTTCACATGAGCACAATCAGATGTCCTGGGATTCCCATTCTTCTCAAGGTTAGTCACAATTTGTTGTGATCCTTATAGTCAAATATCTTTACATAAATCAATGAAATACAGATAGACTTTCCTATGGTACTCTCTGTTTTCAGCTAAGATCCCTCTAACACTGGTTATAATGTCCCTAGTCCACAGCCTCTTCTAAACCCACCCTGCACATCAGGAAGTTCTCTGTTGATATACTGTTCCAGTCATTTTTATATAATCTTCAACAGTATCTTGCTTGCATGTGATACTAGTGATATTATTTAATAATTTGCCACTCTGTCGGATCACCATTTTTGGAATGAGAATAAATATGGATCTCTTCCTGTCAGTTGGCCAGGTGGTTGTCTTCCAGATTTCTTGGCACAACATGGTGAGCACATCCAGGCCAGCATCTCTTTGTTGAAATACGTTAATTAATATGCTGTGAATTTCTGGGGCCTTGTTTTTTGCCAATTCCTTCAGAGTAGCTTGAACTTCTTCCTTCATCACCATAGTCTCTTGATTGTATGTTGTTCCGTGAAATTTTTCTGTGTCAGACAGTTCTTTATGTTATAATGACTCTATGTACTCCTTCCATCTTCTTTTGATGCTTCCTGGATCATTCAACATTCTTCCCAGAGCATCCTTAAGTATTAGATGTGGATATTTTGTTGTTACATTCCATCGAGTTGGAACCAACTTATAGCAGTCCATTCAGCAGGTTTTCAGAGGCTAGAAACTGCATGAGAGAAGAATACTTATCTTTCTTCCCCTACGGGACAGCTGCCTAGATATGTGTATATTTGTTGTTTTGTACCATCAAGTCGAAAACAACACAGCCAACAATGAGCTTTCATAAACTGTAAATTGCACAAGGGGCCCCATCTTTCTCCCACAGAACAGCTGGTAGACTCATACTGCCTGCCTTTGGGTTGGCAACACAATTCCTTTCCTCCTAGGCCACCAAAACACTCTGCATGTATATACACACATGTACTACTTTTATGTACTATTTATAAACTATTCAGTTTCAGATCAATATGTATAAGTATAAACTGTGTATTTCTCTCTCTTTATGGTGGCTTGCTGGTAATGATGAAATTTAAATTATGTGCTACAGCATTAACAAATTAGATATCACAGATTAGGAATTCTTGCCTTTAGAACATTAAAAAGAAATTGATTCATCATTATTTCCACATTTTGTATTCTTAATGAATTAAGAAAAAATGGCATCAAGCCAAACATAGGCACTTCTGTAAAAACAATGCATTTCAGATATTATTGGGGCCTATTCTTGATAAGTAAAATGTCAGATTAGATTGAATAGTCATTATTTCCTCCTTTTAAAACATCTGTTTTGAGATATTAGAGGTATTCTGTTGTGCTACATAAATATTTTGCTCAGATAAATAAAATATGTGAGTCTGCAAAGACCTATTTGAGGTAAATTTATATATTATCCTTTTTATAGTCCTCAACCATTTGCTGTATTTTAACATTGTTATGCTTCTTATCTTTAACTCATGGCTATTGGCATAAATTTTAAAAAATAAAGTAAAAATAAAATAATTCAGAGTATTAATTAAATTACTGTTACAAAGATACTATACAACACATAGTTTAAAGAACATAAAGGGGAAGGGAGAGAACGAGATATATTTCTCTATTAGACACACATAACTCCCAAGGGGAGGGGTTCAGTTTGGTGAGGCTCTGTTCTGCTTGCCATTGTAAATCCAGGCTTATTCCTGCTGACTGCTCTTTCATCCCCTATGAATGGACTTCATTTGATGGACTACACAGGAATCAGACTGATTGCATCTGTGGAAAGAGACGTTGGGGAAACTCGATATCAGCAGTCAAAACCAGGCCAGGGCCGACTGGAACAGACTGTAAATTACGTGCAAGCTTGAACTGAAGCTGAAGAAAATAAAAACAAGGCTGTTAAGAACTGACTGATCTTTCTTGTGCCAAACATCCCTTTGACAATATGTGAAGCCTATGAATATTTTCTCTGAATAGTTTAAATGTCTGAGATTACAAAAGAAGACATTCATTGGACTATTTTTATCAAAATGCTTAGAAAGCAAATTTGCAACACATAGCATATGTGCTTTATATTCATGCATTACATGTAAAGATGTCCAAACACAAGCGAATGGATTGAGAAATTATGGTACATTCACACAATGGAATACTAGGTAGCACGCAGGACCAATGATTTTGTAAATTATTACCTAACTTGGGAGAGATTTGAGAGCATTATGCTGAGTGAACTAACTCTGTCCCCTAAGGGCAAATATGGCATAAAACCATTATTGTAAAATCAGTATGAAGATCCAAGGGGGGTAGGAAAGGGTAGAAGCAGGGGGAGGGGGTTTAATCATGGGGTTGTACAATTTGATGGGTGGGGAGGTGAGGGAAATTGGAAGTATCTGTTCTGAAAAATAATATATTAAAACTTT
>NW_006399781.1:21128587-21146791 GCF_000299155.1 Elephantulus edwardii
AAAAAAAAAAAGCATTTTCCTTTAAGGAATGTTATTGGTCTCAATGAAACAGACTTTCAGACTCTTGTTTCCCTCTTTAAATAAAATGGTAAATACTAAAATAACTTGCTTTGTGAGACAATCACAGATATGAATGCTCACTGGAGGATTCAGTGGCTATGGTACATCAATGGAACAATTGGCAGGTAGGGGCTCTAAAGTTATATCCAAGATTATGGTACTCAACTGAGGTAACAGAAGTAAAATAAGATATTCCATCTAAATGTGTTCAGTCATGGAATGTTTAAGTCTGCAAATGTTCTCTCCAAGCTCTCCTTTTTCTCCAATTAATGGAATTTTACTGCAAGAATCAACTCATCTTTCTGGGCTTGCAATACTGAGCACCATTCAAATGTATTTTTCACTTAAGAAGTTTCAAATTTCAATCAGTGATCCACTCTCCTGAATCAAGACATTGATTTTAAAGAAAGCCCAGTGTAACACTCTTTGTCATGTTCTGTACATGGCTGCAAATGGTGCGAAAAATAGCCAATTTCTTTACGTTTCCCCACCATTTTTCAAAGTGAAGCCACTTCATTTTCTTTCTGTGGAGACTGAGCTCTACATTGATATGATTGAAGTTCCTCCACAAGGTTCCCCATGGGTCTTTCACGATAACTGTTCAGCCCTTCAGAGTAATGTGAACAATTTTCTAGAATTTCCACAGTCCGGTTGCTGAAAATGTTCTTCATTGTTGCAGTAAATGTGCCCCAAACTCTCCTTTAGATTTTAATGATATACATAAAAAAACACTTATAATACAAAAATCTGTCCATTATTCCCCAAAGAATGTATTTACAATCAGAGGTCTCTGTGCCTGTTTAAGAATTGGACACTAGTTATTAATTTACTGCATTTGCCTTTTCAATATTCTTCATAAGTATAGTTAAGAGGCATTAATGATGTTTAGTATGTTGTTTAATCACTGTTGTTGTTATGTGCCATCAAATCAACTACAACTTATAGCAGCTCTATGAAACCTGCTCTTATCTTGGGCCAGTCTCACCATCTCTGACACATCTTCCTTAATTGCCACAGTCACTATTTCAATCTCTCTCTCCCAGCGTCTTCCTTTCCCATGCTGACCTTCCACCCTTACAAGCATGATGTCCTATTTTAAGAACTGGTCTCTCTTGGCAACATGCTCAAAGTATATCAGTCAGAGCTTCAAAATCCTTGCCTCCAAGAAACAACATGAATTCCCTCTTTCCAAGACAGACTTTTCTCTTGGCAGTCCGTATTCAAGACTCTTCTCCAGCATCACAACTCAAAGGTATCAATTCTTCTGTCATCCTTAGTCATCATCTAGCTCTCAGATATATTGCAAGTAATTGAGAAGACTGTGGCTTGGGTCAGGTGTACTTAGTCACTAGATTGACATTCTTGCTCCTTAGCACACTGGATAGATTCCCTGAAAGAAGACTTTCCTAATGCAATTCATCTTTTGATTTCCTGACTGCTGGTGACAGAGTGTTCATTATGGACCTGAGTAAGATGAAATTATTAACAGGCTCAATCTCTTATCCATCTAACATGATACTATCAATTGGCCTTGTGATGAGACTCTTTGTGTTCTTTATGTTGAGCTTCAATCTGTATTGAAAACTGGAATCCTTGAACTTCTGCAGCAAACACTTCAAGTCCTCCTCAGATTTGGTGAGCAAGAGTGTGTCATCTGTATCACACAAATTGTTGATGAGTCTTCCTTCAATTCTGATACCACATTCTTCTTCATAGAGTCCAGTCTCCCATAAGATTTGTTCAAGATATATATTGAAAAAATATGGAGAAATGACATCTCTGATTGATTTTGAACCATGCAGTGTTTTCTTGCTCTGTAGGTTTTGCATCAGCAATATCAAGTGTTTTGGGATTCCAATTCTTCTCAATGTTAGTGTAATAGGAGCAATGGTAACATGGAGAAGGCCGAGTATGACTTCTATCCATTTCATAAAGGGGAACTGCCCCCATCAATAACACCCATACTACCAAATAAATAGCAGCATGCCACTTCCCATGTTCCCACTCTTATTTCTATGAATAATTGGGTCCAATGTCCAATGCAAATTGACATGGTTTATTAAGGAAATAGGTTGGAGGGTGGCAGAGACAAAAGACATCACATAGTGAATGTCCAGGTTTAGTGAATAGCAGCCCCAAGCCATACTAACAGTAAGACACAATTCGTCAATTAGCTCAGCCAGCTTCTCAGTCAACAAGTGAGTCTGAAGTGAGACTGACTGGAATAGGAATTTTTGTGATATATATTTTCCCATAATAAAATTAAAATGTGAGTTAAGTGGGGGAAAAAAGAAAATGAATAAATAACCAAACAATTGAAATATATAGTTGGAAATATGGATCAGCTAAGGGCTTACTATATAGAATTTATTAAGGGAGGAGAACAGAGGGGTGAGGATGGACAAAGTGGGGTGGGGTGGTTAATCATAGGGTCATATAATTTGATGTGTCTGATTGAGGGTGAAGGAAATGGGGAATATCTGGTGCGAAAAACAATGTAAACAAACGAAATAAAATAGTATAAAATAAAATTTAAAAAAATCTGGTAGAGGGCCAAATAACAAACTAGAACCTAAATGATACCCCGAAATGAAAACTCGAACTTATTGCCAGCAAGTCGGCACAAACTCAGAGTTGATCCTCCAGTGACTTTTCAGAGACTGTAAATTGCACAGGAAGAGTGTGCCTGTCTTTTGTCCCCATAGGGGCTAGTGGATTCAAATGGCTGGAAAGGTGCCACCTTTAGGATTGCAGTGTAAACTCTCTATTCCCTATGGAGTACACCACCAGAGCTCCCCAACAACTTAAATTGTTAAGCACCATCAAGTTGGAACCCACTTGCAGTCGCCTATCCAGTGGGTTTTCAGATCTCACAAAAGGAGATAGTCCAATTTTCTTATGCAGAACAAACAGCTGGTGGATTCAAACCTGGTGCTTTTGGGTTGGCAGTACAGCTCCTTACCACTAGGCCGCCAAGGCCCCCTCAACAACTGAAAAACGATATGAAAATAACTGTGTTCACCACAACAAGATAAAGGTAAATAATCCAGTTGAAAACTGGGCACAGGATATGAACAGACACCTCACCAAAGAATATATTAAGAGGGCAAACAAACACATGAAGAAATGTTCAAAATCCCTAGCTCTAAGAAAGAAGCAAATCAAATCAACTATGAGATACCATCTCACCCCAGTAAGAATAGCAAAATTTAACAGAACAGCAAACAACAAATGCTGGCGAGGTTGTGGAGAAACTGGAACCCCTATTAACTGTTGGTGGAAGTGTAAAATGGTTCAACCACTGTGAAAGGCAGTACGGCACTTTCTCAAAAAGTTGAAAATAGAGATACCATTTGACCCAGAAATTCCACTATTGGGAGTATACCCCAAAGAGACCATAACTGACATCCAAGAAGATATATGCACACCCATGTTTATCACGGCTTTGTTTGCAATGGCAAGGAGTTGGAAACAACCTAAGTGCCCATCAATAAATGAATGGATAGAGAAGCTGTGGTATATTCACACAATGGAATACTATTCTGCATTGAAAAACAAGGAACTCATGAAATATTATTCAAAATGGGTGACCCTGTAAGACATTATGCTGTGTGAAGTATCTCTGTCACAAAAGGACAAATACTGCATAGTGCCACTGTTGTAAAACAGGACTGACATCAGGGTTGGGAGGAGACTGAGAAAGATGGATTAAATAATGTATACTGCATTGAAACAGATGAGGGAGAAAACTGTTTTAAAGGGATATGTGATTAGGTATTATTGTCATGACAGGAGTCCAGAGCAAAGCAAAGGCTACATAGTGGAGTGGACCTGGGGGGAGGGATTGTAAAACAATGAAAGAATTTTTCTTTACTTTCAAAGAGAAGAGTGTATGGGGCGGGGGCAGGGAGAAAAGTGCAACAATGAATGAATTGGAAATCCAAAGGCTCTGTAAATTTTCATTAAAATTAATAATAAAAAAATTTAAAAAAGAGAAAATAACAGTGTTCTGGGACTCACAAGGTGAACAGGAGACACTGATGCTGCAATGATTTCCCTTTATTCATTAAACATATGGAAGGGCATGTTAAATGTTAGTTAAAGGTCAATATCTACCTTTGTATCACTATTTTGTGCAATGAATAATTTATCATTGCAAATACTTTTTTAAAAATAACAACATAAACAGCAATAATCTGCATGGACTTTTTCTGATGGCCTACAGAGGTGTCAGATTGATTACATATGTGGAAGAGATGTTTGAAAGGTTCAATATCAGCAATCAAAACGAAGTTAGAGGTTGTAAACAGACCATCAACTACTCACATGCAAGTTCAAACTGAAGAGGAAAAAAATTAAAACAAGGCCACGAGAACCAATATATGACAGAGTATATCTCAACTGAATTTATAAACTATCTTAAGAAGGAATTTGACACATTGAACACTAGTGACTGAAGACCAGGCAAGTTGTGAAAAGATGTCAGGACATCATCTATACGGAAGGAAATGAAAAGACCAAAATTAACATCAGAAGGGATTTTGAAACTTGCTCAGGAACAAAAAGAAGCCAAAAACAAGAGGGAGGAATGTTGAGGTTAAGAGAGCTGAACATAAGATTTCAAAGGTCAGCTCAAGAAGACAAAACAAAATATTTTCATGAACTATCCAAGGGACTGGAGTTAGAAAACCAAAAGGGAAAAAATACACTAGACCTTTCTTAAGGTAAAAGTAATGGAGAGCAAATTCAAGGTTCAAGTAACAATGCTGAAGGATTCTGTATGCTGAAAGGCAAAATCTTGAATGATGCAGGAGACATCAAAAGATGAAAGGAATACTCAAAGTAACTGTAGCTAAAAGATTTGGTTAAAAAGGAACTATTTCAGGAAGTAGAAAATAATCAAGAACCAATAGTACTGAAGGAAGAAGGCCAAGCTTCACTGAAGGCTTTGGCAAAAAATAAGGTCCCAGGGATTGATGGAATACCAATTGACATGCTTCTGTTAGGAAGCAGATGCATCCCTGGATGTGCTCACCAGTAGTCAACAAATAAGGAAGAATGCGATCAGGCCAGCTAGTTAGAAGAGATCCATTTTTATTTCTACTCTCAAAAAAGATGATCCAACAGAATGTGGAAATTATCTAATATCATTAATATATTAATAATAATATTAATCATAAAGAAAGATACTATTTCTGAAGATTATTACAAAACATCTGTAACAATACATTGACAGGGGATTGCCAGAAATTTAAACTGAATACAAAAGAGACAGTGGGACAAAGGATATCATTGTTTATGTCTGATACACCTTGGCTGAAAGCAGAGAATATCAGAAAAACATTTATATATGTTTTATCATTTACACAGAGACATTTGACTGTGTGTAACATAAATAATTATTACTAACATTAAGAAGAATGAGAATCCAAGAACACTTAATTATACTCATGAGAAACCTGCGCATAGATCACGAAGTAGTTGTTCAAACAGAACAAGGGAACACTATATGATTTAAATCAGGAAATATGTTCATGAGGGTTACGTCTTTTCTCCATACCTATTCAATCCAGATGCTCAGAAAATAATTATTGATTAAAAAATAATTCTATGTTAATAAGAATGTGTCATCAGGATTAGAGGAAGATCATCAGCAACTGTGTTATACAGGTAAAATAACTTTGCTTGCACAAAGTGAAGACTTGAAGCACTTACTGCAGAAAATCAAGACTACAGCCTTTGATATGGGTTAATCTCAACATTAATAAAGCAAAAATACTCACCACTGCTCTGATAAGCAGCATTAGGATAGATGGAGAAAAGATTGAAGTCGTCAATAATTTCATTTTAGTTAGATCTGCAATCAATGTCCATGTGAGCAACAGTCAAGAAATCAAAAGGTATGTTGCTTTAGGGCAAACTGCTGTCAAAAATGTCTTCAGAGTGCTAAAGATACTCCTAATTCAAGTCAAGGTATTTTCAATTATTTCTTATGCATCTGATAGTTGGACAATGATTAGGATGACAGAAGAAGAGTCAATGCTTTTTAATTGTGGTGTTGATGATACATTTTGAATACACCATGGCCTCCAAAAGAGAATACACAATCAATCTTGAAGTACGCACAACCATAGTGCTCCTTTGAGGCAAGAATGGTGAAACTTCATCACATATATTTTGGGTATATTTTCAGAAGGAACCAGTTCTCGGAGAGAAACATCATCCTTGGAAGTGTAGAGGGATCAGGTAAAGAGAGGAAGATCCACAACAAGGTGGATTGACCCAGTGACTACCACAATGACCTAACATAACAGGAAACATAAGGATGGTATAGCAAAGGTCATGACTCAGATCTGTTGTTCATAGGGTCATTGTATATCATAGTCAACATAAGGGCACCCTGCAACAACAACATATATCATCATTTAAATTCATGAACCAACTTGGAGTCTGTTCACAAATCTCAGAAGTGTTCAACACCCATTCGCACAACTCCTACCCTAGACCATTAATTTATCTATATGCTTAAACCTAACCAGCAGACACAGGCATTTCTGACTAAAAAAAAAAAATTAAAAAAATTAAAAATTGGAATTTAGTGTAACAATGTCCATTTAAGGAAGTTAGGGTAAAACTTTATACATCATTCCCTCTTGCATTTTATTCATGACAACTTAGTTATGTGGCCACTCTTACTCTTAAAAGAAGTTGAGAGAGAATTTTTAACCAACTTGTCATATACTCAGGAAGCAAAGAATAAGGAATTTGGGTGGACAACCAGTGGTCCAACCAGTGGTCTGCCATATTGTGTACTTAAATTGATACTTAAATGTATACTTAAATAACATATTGATACTTAAATAACAACAAGGAAGTTCACTATGCTCACCGTCTGCTCACTATCATAATACATAATCAGAAGATTTCTCTCATTTTCACGAATTGCTGCATGCAATCAGTTCATGTGCGCTTCTAAACCAAACTACTGTGGTCAAGTGATTCTGCCTCAGTGTGGCCCTCCAAGACAAATAGAACTTCACTATAAGGTTTGCAGGGCTGTATATCTTTATGGAAACAGACTTCCACATCTTTCTCCTACAGAATGACTAGTGCGTTACTGTTATTGTTGTTGTTGTTGGGTGCCACGAAGTTGACTACAACTCATAGCAAATCTATGAAAAACAGATCTGAACCTTGCCCTATTCTGAGCCATTCTCACGATTTCTAACATGCTTGAGCCAATTGTTACAGTCATTGTGTTAGCCCATCTTGGTTTTCGGTGGGTAATTGTAAGAAACTACCCCACAATCTCAAAGGTGGTTCAAATCCATCAGCTGCTCCACCAGAGAGGGATGGGCAAACTTCTCCCATGCAATTAAGGGCGTCTGAAAACCTGCTGGGCAGTCAGTTATGGGTCAACAACAACAATTGATCTCTCAATGACAGTGCCAAGAGAGTTCCTTTTTATATCAGTGTAAGATCTGTCTTTTGGAAGCACGAGTGGCTAAACAACTTGCCTCTGGAAACTATGAACTTTGATAAATGTTGATAGTTGCAGAGGGGCTTCAAGCCTTTTGTTCATTGGGTCACCATGAGTCATGCTGTACTTGAAGGCAATCAACAACAACAACAGAGTATGACTTAAACCTAAATCCTTTTGAGATCTAAGAAGAACAGATTAGGTACAGAAACCTTTAGGTAGTATCAACCAACAACTAAGAAAGAGAGATGCTCATGGTGATTTCTAAGAAACCAAGTAATAGTACAGGGGTTTGATGGTATTGTAGAACTTGAGAACAGGTTTTTCCCTGAGTGCAAATATAGTCTTCCCCTATAGCTTGCGTATTTGAGACTTTTAGTCTCATAAAAGGAAAGAAAATAAATTTTCCATCATAAAACAATACCATTTCCCCCAGTTATAGTAACACTAAGAAATTAAGCTCAACAAACTCAAACTTAGTGCCATGGAGTCAGAATCAAACCATGTTGTTGTTGTTGTTTAATGCCGTCGAGTTGTAGATGACTCATAGCGACCCTATGAACAAACAGTCTGAGCACTGTTCGTATATAAAGTTTCCAGAGGCAAGCCATTTTGGAAGTGGATGCCGCTCCTGCTTCCAGGCTTGATTTAATCAGGAAGCTCCAGCCAACACTGTCTACCGTGTGTGCCCATTACCACGATTGACACATCACTGTCACAGGCTTCAGCATCACAGCAACCACGAATTACCTCTGTACAGCAACGCACAGACCAGTGCTATACCACTTAGAAGAATGTTTGACAGGAAGACAATTTGAACCTGGCCCGAGGGCCGCAGCCCCGAGGGCCCTTTGGGCTTAAGGCCACCTCCTGGTTCAAACCCTAGGCCCAGGCTGGCTAGCCTCACTCCAGGGACAGAGCAAACCTGCTCGTCAAACACATTCCTGGAAAAGCAGTCCACTCCAAAGCTTGCCACAATTCCTGCACTCCCCACCACCACGCTCCTGCCTTCTGGCGAGGAGAGCTTCCCACGAGCCTGTGAAGGTGCCAGCCAAACCAGGAACAGCATGGCCACTTCCTTCCCAGTTTCCTTCAGCTTAAGGCCGCTTCCTGGTTCAAACTCTAGGCCCATGCTGGCTAGTCTCACTCCAGGGACAGAGCAAACCTGCATGTCAAACATAGCTGACCATTTATTAGGTTTCCAAGGTTGGTGATTGTATAGGTGATAATCTGTCTCACATGAAGCCACTGGTGGATTTGAAATACAAAAGAGTTTTGGCCTTTGGGTTAGTATCACAACTCCCTACAGACCTCTAATACATGTCTTCTTTTCCTTAGTAAATGGAATTGGATTCTATTGCTTTCAAGATTCCTAGTAGATGCAGTTTTGGAGGCTTGCTGTGAAGAAACTCTGATCCAGCACTCAGTGCATTCTGTTTTCCTGCCTTTTCTCTCCTCAGGCTGCTCAGAAGGTTTGGACTTGGGCTAGATTTAGAGAAAAGGGAGCCCAAGAGCCTGTTCATCCTGTTAATGGTGCAGCGTCTTGAGGCTGTCTATAAGAACCTACCCACATGAATCCTACCCACAATTTAACCCATTGCTCAGCTCAGTGGAAGCTTAAAGTAAAAGCCGAATTCTAATAATGATGGCAAGCATTGCTGGTGTTAATCTCCCCCTCTCTCTCTTTCTCTCTCTCTTTCTATCTCTCTCTCGCTCTCCACTCTCCCCTCTCCGCTCTCCTCTCCTCTCTCTCTTTTTCTCTCTCCTCTCTCCTCTCTCTTTTTCTCTCTCCTCCCTTCCTCTCTCCCCCTCCTCCCTCACTTTATCTTCTCTCTTTCTCTCATGTGTATTTGTGTGCACACACACGTGCCCTCCTCTCCCCCTTTCTCCTTTGTACAGAGATGTTTGTGATAAGAAGGAATTGAGATGAATTGGAGTAAGAAGCCTGGCTTTCAGCCTGTTCTTTTGATCTCAGGTCCATGAATCACTGATCACGCCACACCGATCTGACAGCCTGTACCTTGTGCGTGATTGCACAACTGTGGAGAAAAGTCTTCCCAGGTCCAAGTCCGTTTTGTGGAGCCCTTGGGGTTCCAGAGTGCTGACTCAGCAAGTCTGGATTTAGTCTTTACAGAGCGCAAATGACTGGAAATTACAGGCACGGAATATTCTCAGAGAAAAGAAGTAAAGCTCACTATGGGCTTTTGTAGACGACAGTGAGCAAGATAGAGGTTCAATGCCAAAAAAGACTTGGGATGGCTTAAATTATGAACTTCAAAACAACAACAAAAAATCCATTAAATGATTTACAAGAAAGAGAACAAAGAAAAATCTGTGCTAAAGTGGGCAAGTCTCTCTAAGTGTGTGAAATTACTTTTGTAGGTTTTAGAAAAATAATTCATGTACATTGTGTTTTATTATGTACATTTTGTTTTCTACAGTCATTCATAAACGTTGTCTTATATAATTAATTTATATAGGCCAATTCCTTTTATCACCCCCTTGTTTTGTTGCTGTATATCATTGTGTCACCCATAGCTGACCCTCTGGTGGGTTTTCAGAGGCAATTAAACACATGGGAGGAGATTGTCCATCTTTCTCCTGTGGAGCAGCTTCTTCCACAAGGCCACCCAATTTCATCAAATTTCCCTTGCATCTTGCCTATTCCTTCATTCTCCCACCATCTGCTCACTTATTTTTGCTGCCCAAGTGTTTTTGTTGTTTCGGTCCTCCCTCCCAGCTTCCTCTGCCCCCCTTCTACCCTTTTGAACAGTTATACATACTCTGTCCACTTGCTGTACAGAGGCAACTTGTGGTTGCTGTGAAGCCGAACACTGTGATACTGATGTATCAAATGTGATAATGGTTACCCATGGTGGACAGTGTTTGGTGGAGCTCCCCGATTAAAACAAGCTTGGAAGGAGGAGTGGCATCCACTTCTGTAATAGCTTGCCTCAGGAAACACTATGAACCTGGAAAAAGGATGGAAGTTATACAAACATTCAGGTCTTTCATTCATAGGGTCGCTATGAGTCTCTACAACTTGACGGAACTTAAGAACAACAACAACACTCCTATTTGCTACTAATTACAGTAGCTATGTTGTCCTTTTGTCATATTTTAGAATGTGAACTTTTTTACAGAGCAAATATGTGGTATATAATTCACAGGCTTTTTTACATTAAGTAATAATAATTTTGAAATAACACTAATTTTTTGGAACACTTTCTATCCAAGAGCCATGCTTAGTGATTTCATTTAATCACATGATCTGATTTAACCTTCACACATATATAAAGTGGGCATTCTAACTTCTTACCAATGAGGAAGCTGAGTCTTAGGGAGAAGATAAATTGCTCAACCACTAGTCAATGTTTCAGAACTAAAACAATTATTGTGGCCTCACCCTCTTTTTCCCGAGCATCGATATGTACTCAATTACCTTGGAAAACATAGGCCTGGCTTTTAAAGTGGGAAAACACTTTACTCTTCTTTTGTTTCCAGTCCCTGAATTAGCAGTGTTCTCTGCCCTCACTGCACATTAGAATTACTCGATGTGCTTTTAAAAACTATTGATGCCAAGGCCATACCCTAGACCAATTAAATCAGAATTCCCTTGAGGTAAGCCCGCATAGCAATATTTTGAAAATGTTTCCCAAGAGACCGCCATACTCAGTTCAGGCTGGAGAATTACTGCTTCACTTTTTCTGAAGCCCAGCCTCCTTCCCTGTACATGTTCTCATAGCTATTTTGTCTATATGATCAACATGTGACCAATGGGATTTCTGGCCCAGCAAATGGCACTGAGCCCTGAACAAGGAGGCTCTGATAAAGCCAGCTCCATGTGTCTCTATAGATAGGCTGCTGTTTGGAGATGGACAAGTTGCAACGACTACCTCTTCTCATTTCATTCCATTTGTGGATTCACTACAGCATTCCTTCCCAAGCAAGTTTCTGAGTGGTACAAAGCATTAAAGCACTCAGATGCTGACCAAAACTTGGATGTTGCAGTCCATTGAGAAGTGCTTCAGCAGAAAGGAATGATCACTTACTTTCAAATATTTTGCTCCATTGAAAACCCTATGGAGCATAGTTCTGAAGAATTTGAATAATAAGATGGACATGAGTCACAGTCAATTTAATTGCAACTGCTATTTTCATTTACTTTTTGGATATTGTCCGTGACTGGGCTCCTCACACCTTACCTGGCCTTGAGAGGAGGCTGCAGTTAGAAAATGCTGAGAAGAGCTTTCCAGAATCCAGCTCATTTACTCTTTTCATCTGACAACAAACAAAAGTCATTCCAACCCCCTCCTTAAGTGTCATGTGCCTACTTGCACTGTGATATCAGCTTACCACCTTTCAATTTTTAAGATGATCTGATTTTAGTCACTTCTGTGTTCAATCTCAAAACAATGAATATAACCCACAGACATTCTGTTTCTGTTGAAGGTAGAGTTCTTTCTTCTGGAACAGTGATTTAAAAAGCTATAGGCAAAGAAAAGATAACCCATTGATAGGAGTTATTTTGGAGGTTTAACAGGGATGAGAAGAGAGAGAGTGCAAAGTGAAAATTAATAAATCGATACATTGGGTGAAGAGGAAGACAATATACAGTAAGAAGTTGATTAGACATTGTTGTTAATTATTTGAATTGTCATTATGTACCGTAGAGTCAGAACCAACCCGTAGCTGACCCTCCTGTGGGTTAATAACTGCTGTAGAAGCAGTCAACAGCAAGGGAGGAGATTACCCGTCCTTCTTCCGCAAAACAGCTGCATGCCTTCAGGTCTGCAGCACAGCTTCTCACCACTAGGCCATCAGAGCTCCTAGGCATTAATCAATGGAAACTGATGCCATAAAATAACAATTTATTGATGATTAATTGAAAAAATCAAGATATATGCTTTGTAAACCTTCACTCAAATGAAAAAAGAATTAAAGGTTGTGGACTTTGCATTCTCCTCTAAGGGATGTTTGTTTTAGAGTGAGTGTGTGTGTGTGTGTGTGTGGGTGTGTGGGTGTGGGTTTATGTAGGGGGGTGAAAAAGAGAGAGAGAGAGACAGAGAGAGAAGGGAGGGCAGGGGGAGAAAGAAATGGAAAAGGGAGTACAGGAAGGTAGAAAGAAATAATTGTCTTAATATCTGGTAGTGCTGCTGGCATTAGAAAGTTCTGCCCAACTACTGGATATTCAACCACTCATTTGTGCATAAAAACAAAAACTCACATTATTCATGATTGTCTGAGCCTAAAACTTAACTTTTTTTAATGTGTAAGTGTAAATATATTTTATGTGGTTTTGACATACAGAAGACCTTTTTTTTAAATATATTATTACTTTCATTGAAAATTTACAGACTTTGGAGTTCCATTCATTCATTGTTGCACTTTCCTCTCCTCCCAACCCTCCCCCCCTAGTACACTACCTTTTTGGAAAAGTAAAAGAAAAATTCTTTCATTGTTTTACAACCACTCCCCCAACCCCTGTCAGGTCCACTTCACTATACAGTCTTTGCTCTGGACTCCTGTCATGACAAAAATTCCTAATAATTTTTTCCTCTTAAACATTTTTCTCCCTCATCTGTTTCAATGCAGTATACATTATTGAACCCATTCTTCTCAGTCTACAATGTCAATAGTGAGGAGATAATACTTTGTTTTGCTTGGAATTTACTAAGAGTTGTATGATGTTTCAGGAAACCCTATCACCATAACGGTATTTTGGTTGTTGATTAAAGACACTCGTATCAAAGTTGAACATAGAAACTCCATATGACCAAGCTATTCCACTACTAGGAATATACCCCAAGGAAATTAGAACTGAAATAGAGATCTGTACATCAGTTTCATGACAGCATTATTCACCATCACAAGAACATGGAAACAGCTTAAATATCCAACCACAACTGAATGGATTGAGAAATTATGGTATATTCACAAAATGGAATACTATGCAGCACTCAGGACCAACAATATTTTAAAAAATACTACATACCTTGGGAGAGACTGGAGAGCATTATGCTAAGTGACCTAACTCAGTCTCATGAGGACAAATATTGCAAAAGACCCTTATTGTAAAAATAGAAGGATAACTAATAAAACATGTATGGGACCTCAAGGGGAAAGAGATGGGTGCACAGAGGTGAGGATGGATAGAGGTGAAAACACAGGGTTGTAGTTTGGTGGGTGAAGGGAGTGAGTGAAGGAAATAGAAAGAATCCTGCAGGTATCTGAAAAGACAGAGTAATGATGGGCAGGGTGCAATGGTGATTAATTTTATAAAACACAATGCATGGGAATGACTGTATGAAACACATTGTGAAGAATAGTGTGAAATACAATGTAGATTAACTTTGTAAACAAATCAACATAAAATTTTAATGAAAGTGGGGGAAAAAAGACATTTGTATCAATCTTCATTTGTACCTCTTATTTTCATGAGCTGATTTCATTACAGCTTTATCTTGTGTTGTCTCTGTATTATATTATTATTCCTTTTCCTTTATATTTTAGAGCATTATATTCATTTTTTGGGAGCTCTGGTGGTCTAGTGGTAAGGAGTTATGGTACCAACCCAAAGGCAGACAGTTCTAATTCACCAGCTGCTTCTCTGCAGAAAGGTGGCCAATCTCCCTCTGTGTAAATTACAGTCCCCCAAAACCCACTGGAATGTTACCTATGAGTTGGTGCTGATTCAACAGCACATAACAATAAAAAACATTGATTTTTAAAATGTGGAAGGTCAGCTATATTAACTATGAATTTTATTTCCAGTATTAAAAAAACATATTACAGAATTGTTGTTAGGTGCCATTGAGTCAGTTACAATGCTGATCATAATGACTCTATGAATTAGAGATCTGAACTTTGCTCTGCACCATCCTGCACCATCTTTATCGTCTCTGATAAGCTCTAGCCCATTGTTAGAGTCACTGTGTCAATCCATCTTGTTGATGCGGGTCTTCCTTGTTTTTGTTGACCCTACGCACTTTCCCAGCATGATGTGTTACACATTCTGGTCCCTCCTGAAAACATGCCTGAAGTCTGTGAGATGAAGTTTCACCATTCTTGAATCTAAGAAGCACCCTGGTTGCACTTTAAGGCTGTTTCTTTATTCTTTTGGCAGTCTGTGAGATATTTAGTATTCTTCTCCAACACTACAGCTCAAAGACATCAATTTGTCTTCTGTTATCTTTTTTCACTGTCCAATTATCAGAGGCATAGGAAGTAATGGAAAATACCATGGTTTGGACCAGGTATACCTTAAGATTTAAACTAACATCCTTGCTCTTTAGAACTTTGGAGAGATCCACGACAGTCAATTTCTCCAGTGCAATGTATTTTTTTTATTTCCGGACTGCTGGTGTTGATGCGGATTCAAGTAAAACGAAATTGTTCCAATTTAAGTCTTTTCTTCTTTTATCATAGTACTGTCTATTGGGCCAGTGGTGAGGATTTTTCTTTTTTTCATGTTGAGATATAATCTACATTGAAAGCTGTAGTCTTTGATCTTCTAGAGCAAGTAATTCAAGCCCTCTTCACTTTCAGCACGAAAAGTTGTGTCATCTGCATGTTGTTGATGAGTTTTCCTCCAATCCTGATGTAACCTTCCTTTTCTTAAAGTCCAGCTTTCCTAATGAATTGGTCAGCATACAGATTGAATAGTTGTAGAGAAAGAAAACAACCTTGAAATAACTTCTCCTGGTTTTAAACTACACAGTGTTCTCTGGCTCTATTTGGACAACAGCTTCATGGTCTAGCTATAGGCTTTGCATGAGCACAATGAAATGTTCTGGGATTCCCATTCTCAATGTGAGCCCTAATTGTTATGATTCACATAGTCAAATGTCTTTAAATAGTCAGAGTACATATAAAAGTCTTTGTGGTATTCTCTGCTTCTAGCCAAAACCCATCTGATATCAGCAGTGATGCCCCTTGTGTCACAGCCTCTTCTGAATCCAGCTTAAATTTCTGGCATGTCTGTATCAGTGAATGAGTTCAACAACTTTTTAATAATCTTTAACAAGATTTCTCTTTTCATGATAGTAGTGATGTTGTTCAATAATTTTCACCTTCTGTTAGATCCCCTTATTTGTTCCCGTTACGGATTTTCCTCAGTCAGCTGGTCAGGAAACTCTTTTCCAAATTTCTTGGCATAGACCAATGAATAAGTCCAGAGCTGTATTTGTTTGTGAAACATGTCAATTGGAATCCCAGCAACATTTGTTATTTTAAAAAAATCAAGTATTATGTTTGGTAGGATTTAAAACTCTTCATTTAAAAGAAAATTATTGGTTTTATGTACTGTTGAGTCAGAAATGACTTATAGCTGATCCTCCAGCAGTTTTTAAGAGCCAGTAAATTGCATGAGAAGAGATTGCTCATCTTTCTCCCACAGAGCAGTTGGTGAATTTGAACCACCTGTCTTTCGGTTGGCAGTGTAGCTCCTTACTATTGAGCTATTACTACTGAGCCACCTGAGCTCATCTTGCTTTTTAGGCTTTATTTGGAAAAATCTTTAAACTCAACTCTACCTTTTAAAAAAAATTATATATATATATATCATATTCTTCCCATTTATATTCTCTCCATTCATTCATTGTTGTACATTTTCCACCCTGCCCACCCTTCTCCCCAGCTTGCACATTTTTTCATTGTTATATACACCCCCCTCAAGTCCACAGTGCACTTTGCTATGCATTTCTTTTTCTGGAATCGTGTCATGAAAATAATACATAGGCCTATATTCCTTTTAAACAGTTCTCTCCCTCATTTGTTTCAATGTAGTATACATTATTTATCCCTCTTTTCTTTTTTGAAAATTTTATTATTTTGTGTGTGTACTATCAAATTGGATCTGACTTGTATTGGAGGAGATTGCCCTTCCTTCTCTAGCATAGCATCTGGTGGATTAAACATTTATCTCCTCTTTTCTTAGGTTCCCCCAACCCTGATGTCAGTCCTATTTTACCACAGAGGCAGTATGCAGTATTTGTCCTTTTGTGACTGAGATATTTCAGCATAACATTCACTCAGCATAACATCCTCCAAGGTCACCCATTTTTGTATAATATTTCATGAGTTCCTTGTTTTTCAATGCAGCATGGTATTCCATTGTGTGAATATGCCACGGCTTCTCTATCCATTCATTTGTTGATGGGTTGTTTTCAACTTTTTGCTATTGTGAACAAAGTAGAATATTATATACCATTGTAGAACACACAAATCCCAGATAACTTTAACAGTTTGCATTCAGCTATTAACTATAAGGTTGAAAGTTTGAATCCATCCAGTGGTACCTCAGAAGAAAGATCTGGATATCTGTTTCCATAAGATTAAAAATACCAAAACAAAACTATTGCCATGGAATGGATTCCAACTCACAGCCTCCTCCACGGGATTTTCACAACTATACATCTTCATAGGAGGAGATTGCTTATACTTTTCCCTGAGGACCCACTGGTGAATTACAGCAAGAAAACCTTAAGGAGTTCAGTTGTATTTAGAAACACATAGGGCTCACCACAAGTTAGAATTGACCAATTGCAGTTTAGATATTATATATGGCATATATTGCTATAAAAGGAGCTCTGGTGGTTTGGTCTGTAGTGAATCACGCTGATAACCTAAACCCTCCACTCTGACAGTTCAAATCCTTTGGTGGTTCCGTGGGACAAGACGGAACGTTTCCTCCTGTTAAGATTTGTAGCCATGAGTCACTACAGGTCCAAGTGGACTTGATGACAGTGAGTTTTTCTAGTTTAAGCACAAGGCTGCTGACAAAATGTTCAAGAATTATAACCACCAACCTCTCGATGGGAGAAAGAAGTGGCAGTCTACTGGGATCACACTGAATAAGAAACAATTGGAAATAAATCATTTCACTAAAAAAAAGTTACAGCCTTTGAAATTCTGTAGAGTGTTTCTATTCTGTCATATAGAGTCCCTATGAGTCATAATCAACTCCACAGCAACCAGTCTGGGGTTTGGATTTATAAATTCATATAAAAGTATGCATTTATGTTATCTTTCCTATCCATGCTAATTCAATTGTATGAAAATGAGCTGGGATGAAACACTTTTCCTTTATTGAATTATTTGAAAGAAACTAACTCTGAGTTCTAATATTCTCTTTTAACCCAAAGTGAAGGGCAAATGTTAAAACAGATTCAGCTGAGTTAGCATAATGTATGCAAACATTCATTCCTTGTCACACAGGCTGTTCTTCACTGCTTCCCAACTAAGACCACCCTCCCCTTCCAGGTCGTAAAAGAGAAATCTGGCTTTCTTAGGCAGTTCTCTCCTGTGACCTTAGCCAACTGGTATACTGTGTTATTGGAGTTGCCATGGGAGCACGCCATGAATCAAACTGGTGACAATTTGATTCTGTCACCAAACACATGCAAAGCGTCCAGATGCAGATTTCAGCTTGCAAAACTTTAGACAAAAAAGGAATGAAAACAATCTCTCCGATTTAAATAGAACAAATCACAATGTCCCCAAGGAAAGTGAATGAGAGATTTTAGGTTTTAAGTACTGCAAGTAAAGCTTTACAAATAACAGCTGAGGTTCCTGAACAACAGGATTCTAAATGCCTGCTATACTCCAGGTTTAAGGGAAGTGGTAATTTAAAAAAACAATTTTTTTTAAAAATCTTCTCTTTT
>NW_006399781.1:21146891-21156282 GCF_000299155.1 Elephantulus edwardii
CCAGAGTGCTGCTGATACGCCGTGGCTGTACTCTTATTGCATCCCTGAAAGTTAAAGCCACCTTCCGCACAAAGCTAGCTGGACTGGGTGAAGTGTTTATTTCCACCCTCTTGCAGTGTTTATTCCGAGTATGCTTTGGGGCTGGGCCAGCAGGGGGCGCTGGCTCCGTGCCCGTAAACACAACCGAAAGGCAAACTCCTACAAGCTTGAATACAGGAGGCCTGTGTGTGTTGTGTGACCTCCCACCCTGTTGGAAACCAGAGCAATCCTGCGATGGGGAACAAGGGTAAGATGGGCCAGCATCTCAGCACCATGTCTGTGGCCAGGCTAACACTCTTCTTAGAGCCAAGATCACACAGGGGAGCTCTTGGAACCACCACCAGACGGCTGGCCAACCAGACTGGTCCCGGCGCCTTGCCTTATAAAACATGACTTAAGAGTTATAGCCCTAATTTTAAGTACTTTAAAAAAAAATCAAAACAAACCAAAATAAAAAACTCCTCTTAGTGCATGTTTTACTGGCGTCTTTTAATATATCTATAATTAAGAGATTACAAACAGAAGTAATCTTAAAAGGAATATTTTTAAATATCTAAATTTTATATTAAATGGAAAAATACCTTTCATTGTGGAAATATCCTTATAAAACATTTGTCAATTAAATGTTTTTCATGTGTACAACTTAGTGATAACTCACAAAACTGGCAAAAGACAGGAATAGATTCTTCACAAAGGAAGAAATCTGGAGGGTGGAGAAACATGAAGAAATATTAAAAATCATAAACAATCAGAGATGCAAATCAAAACAACGAGATAGATACCATGTACGCCAAGCAGCAGTAACAAACTTTAACAGCACAACAAACAAATGTTGGAAAGGATGTGGAGAGATTGGAACTCTTATGCGTTGAATGTGGGATTGTAAAATGGTACAACCAGCCATGAATGAAGGCGGATTGGCATTTCCTCAAAAAGCTGAACATAGGAGAAATCCCATATGACTCAGCTAGTCCATGGGTAGGAATATGCCGCATGGAGATCTCCACTTTGGTTTGCTAGCTTTGCTGCTGTTATTCACCCTCTAAATTTTAAATATTAGACAAATATTGTGTCTTTGGCTCCATAGAGTTGAGAACTCTATGGAGTCCATCTCTTAAAGGGCTTGTCACTACAATGACCTGCCTAATACTATTTTGACTATAAATTAATTTCTGAACATGGGTTTAGTTCTAAATGCATAAGGTGCCTAAGGGCTCTAACCTCGCTGCTTCCTCCCAATAATGATAGACTGGTCATTTAAAAGATTAATTTGGATCTTCAAGGGAGGTGGGGAAGGGTAGAAGCAGGGAAATGAGGATGTGCAGGGGGAGGGAGGATTAATCATAAAGTTGTACAATTTGATGGACGGGACGAGGGAAATTGGAAGAATGTTCTCAAAATAAATGTATTTGAATTTTGTAAATAAACTAGTATTAAAAAAATAAGTTCAAGAAAATAAAAATATTTTTAAAAAAAGAATTAAAATGGGGAAAGAAAAGATTAATTCGGATCTTATTCTAGAGTTTTCTGTCTGGTACATTCTGCTGCGATCTCAGTCGGAATGGTTGGTAGTGGTAATTGAACCATCTAGTTCTTCAGATCTCAGCCTCCAAACAGAAACTGTAGAGAATGCAATCCATTAGTCCTTCCGACGAATTATTTCCTTGAGCCTACATAATAGTGGTGTAGTGCATAATATGTTTCCTTGCTAACCGGAAGGTCAGTGGTTTGAATCCATATGTCCAGATGAGCAGTGTCCTCCTAGATCTTTTCCTGCTAAGTTTTATAGCCTCACGTTGAGTTGGAATTGACTCAACAACACTAAGGCTGGCTTGATTTTCTTCACTCTTCTTTGATTCAGACAGAAAAGAGATGATCGTGGAAGCTTAGGTAGTAATTTACAAGCTTTAAAAAGCTCAACCACTACTTATCAAAGCAGGATGTATAACATTGTCTTTATGGACTACGACATGCCAGTTGACCTAGATGTTCCCTGAGACATCTTAGACTTCAATCCAGCATTTTAGTCCCACCAGGTACTTCATCGTGACTAAGAAGTTTTCTTGACTATGCCCCTGGGTGCTTTTCATGGCCAAATCTATATACACATATGGCTGTGTTTCCATTCGTATCCCACATCTGTTCAGCTTAAAATTCTGAATATAATTCTGTATAATTCCATGTATCCACTCAAATTATTGTTTGTTGTTACTGCTGTTGCTTGGATTGCATATATAACTGCTTAATTTTGTTGCCTTTTGCTTTTGCAAGCTTGTAAGTGTCTTCCTTTATCTTGGTCATGTGCTGACATTTGCCATTTTGTATATTGTCTTCTTTTTCATTAAAGATAATATGTATCTGGTATAGTATGAAGATGTTCTTCCATCAAAGTATTTCTGCTATTTTATTATGGATTTTGTAGATTCCTAGTTAATGTGTGGGTTTTTTACTTGTGAATTCATTTTGTCTTTGTATTGTTTTCCTTCTAGGATTTTGTTTTTTCCTTGGTTTTGTCTGTACTTTCCTGGATCTCTTTGATGATCTTCTCTGTAAGTCTTTTGAACTCCTTTTTATGTATTTGCATTGCCATTTCTTCTCTGGAACTTTTCTGACACTTTTATTTCTTTCCTTGAACCCTCTCATGCTATTTCTTTATATGTTTTGATACCACTTGCTATCATGAAGTCATTTAGGTGTTTTATTGATTGATTGGTTATATGTTTCATTGCCTCATCCTGAACTTTCTGGTTCCTTTTGTTTTGTAAAGCTGGTGAGTTGAAAGTGCTCTGCTGATTAGGAACACTCACTTCCTGTTTCCAGGTCAGATAGTGTGGGCAATGGTGAGCAAGATGAGCCCTCGCTGCTGTCCCCTGGACACGTGAGATTGCTGCGGGCAGGTGCTGGCTGTTGCCTGTCATAGTCTAGTGGACTGGAAGTTCTCTCATGATTTGCCAGCTGGGCGGGGTGTGTTAGGTGTCTGGGAGCACAGGAACACTTCCACCACCTCTACAGCCAGAAAGACAGTGGAGAGGATGGTGGGAAGTCAGAGAGAGTTGGTGGCTGGGAGCATGGGAATGCCATTTAGTGGGTCAGGGTGGCCTTGGGTGGTGGTCAGGGTAGGAGGAAGGAGGCATAAAAACACACTTTGACTGCTCGGAGGGTTAGGCTGGTCTTGGGTGGGGGTTGATGTGAGCAGTGGGGAGTGCAGGAACATGCCTCCCCTTCTCATTGGGTTGGAACACACTTGGATAGGCTGGTGGGGATCTCATACTAACACCACAGGCTATTACTCAGAGTTCACCAAGCTTCTACCCACCTTGATAGTCAAGTTCTACTACTGGTGAGTTGACTAGTCTTTGGCACTTGGGACCTTCCCTGCTTTGTGGTTGACAGAATCCTAGTTATCACTCTCCTTCCTGTACTTTGAGTTCTCATGTCCAGTTTCAGTCCTACTTGCCTCCTTTCACTCTTAAGTGTGTATGTCTGCAATTTCTCTTCTCTGAATTCTGTGGATTGTTTTCCTTTGCTCCACACTAGGAGTCACAACTTACTTGTTCTCTAAATGGTCACACTGTGCTGGGCTGACTGGCAAGACTCCTTCAATTTTGTTTTCTGGTTTTTATTAGTTTCTTTCGCCAGATGGTATTATAATTACTTCATTATTATTTTTTTTTTCATTTGATGCACAGTGTTCCTAAACTGTTTCTCTTTCATTTGTTTGTTGAAGGTCTTTGCTGTCAAAATGTGTATGCAGCCATCTTTATTTCTTCTCTTTAGTTTTTTTTTAGTCCAGGTTTGAACCACAATGATAGTTATTTTTCTTTTAAAAAGTGTTTTGGTTGCTTAAATTCTGATAACCAATATATTACTAATCAGTAAAAGAACTCCTCCCAAGGGGAGCTCCAAACAAATCGATGGGCACACTCCAAGGCTTTTGGGCTGGTTTTGTTGAGATAATTTTTTGCACAGGATGGACTTTTCTCCCTTTGTATTTGGAATAAAGACAAAACCATGGTTTCATGACATATTCTTTCATACAAGAAATCCTTGCCTGTGAAAGCATCAATTGTATAGAAATGAAAAAGGAAATTAGAAAGAAAACTGTCTAAACTGGGCACTATTGTTGTTGATTGCCTTAAAGTTAAGCATGACTCATAGTGACCCTATGAACAAAAGGCCTGAAGCCTCTCTACAACTATCAACATTTATCAAAGTTCATAGAGTTCCGCACCATGTTATTTAGGAAGTGGATGTCATTCCTGTTTCCAAACCTGTCATAGTATGCTACGTGCCATTGAGTGAGTCACCTGTGATGTATAGTGATCCTATGTACAGCAGCTCTGAACCCTTCCCTGTCCTGAGCCAGTCTCACTGACTCAAAACACCAACCCCCATCACCCCAGTTACGGTATCAATCTATCTAATTGGGATTCCCCCTCTCCTGCGCTGTCCATCCACCCTTCCAAGCAGGGATTTTTTAAAAAAAAAAAAAAAAGAAGAAGATGGTGAGTTTCATCTGGTGCAGATAGGACATGAATATTTTATTTATCTAAAATTCGTATAAACAGGCATTTAGAGATAATAAGCTCCCCCTCCCATTATTTAGTGCTGTTATCAGTAGCGTATAGCTCTATATTTGGATGGTAAATGTGTAATGTAAGGGAACTAGAGTAGGAGTAACAACCAGGATTGCACATTTGCCAGGTACAGACTGCATTCACCTCCATGTAGTACTAACATTAAGAGCAATGGGCATGATGGGGTGAGAAAGAATGAATGCCAGCCTGCTATGTAATTACACAGTCCTAAGTTCCTATGGTCAGGTAGGTTAGAGAGGACAAATTCTCAGGTCCAAGTCTCCCTTAGAAAAATAACTAAACTCCATGCATTACAAGACCAAATGCTGTGTCACTGTTTAGAGTTGCTTTGGGATAATGATTAAACAAGCCTCAAGGTCACTGACAGCTTAGTTACAAGAGCATGCAGACTACTCATTAGGACAGAAGAAAATGACCCCCTGAGTCTATGATACGTTTTACTTTTCTCTTGATGTAGGCCTTCTTATACAGGTTTCCCAAAGATGACAATTAGCTAGTTCCAAATCACACAGAATTATAGTCTAATGAGTATATACGTAAGCCAAAAATTAGTGACTACTTCTTTTTAACTGTCTTCATGCTCAGAACACAGATATTCCTGCACATCTACAGAATTATAGAAGCAAAAATCAATGTTAGTGAAATAGGAAGTTGCTACAACTAAATGTGCATATGTTCTTAGGTTATGTTGAAAATTTTTGTATCAAGTATTCCTAATTTTATTATACTACTTATTTTTAGTTTTGCTCAGCAAGGACAACTAGCAGAAAATTATGTTCGGTTTATGGTTTTTCTTTTGTAGTTTACAGCTGCTAGGCAGACTTTAGGAGCCCTGGTGGCTGAGGACTTCCAGCTGCTAACTGAAAGGTCCCTACCTGCCAGCTACTCCACTTGAGAAAGATGGGCAGTCTAAAAAAACACAGCTTTGGGGAACCTATTCTGTCCTACCGGGCGGCTTTAGGTCAGAGTCAACTCAGTGCCAATGAGTCTGAGGAGTTTTGTTTTGTTTTGCTTTGGGAGAGGGTAATAGGGTAGGCTTCACATATCTAGTTTTAGCAATAAAATTATTATGAAAATTTTGGTGTATGTTGATGTTAGGTGCCGTTGAGTTGAATATGATTCATAGTGATCCTGTTGTTGTTAAGTGCTGTAGAGTTGTAGGTGACTCATAGCAACCCTATGAATGAAAGACCTGAGCACTGGTTCATAGAGTTTCCGGAGGCAAGCCATTTTGGAAGTGGTTGCCTCTCCTGCTTCCAAGCTTGTTTTAATTGGGGAGCTTCACCAAACACTGTCCACCAAGGGTAACCCTATGAACAACAACAAAAAATCTGAACCCTGTTGTATCCTGTGCCATCCTCACACTTCCTGACACACAAGTCTGTCATTTAATACTGCATTGAGCATCAGAGAAATGCCACACACTACCCTAACGTTGTGATGTGCCATCAAGTCACCTGCCACTCATCACAACCCTATGCACAACACCTCTGAAACCTGCCCTGTCCTGAGCCAGTCTCACTGACTCCGACACACCTACCCCCATTGCCCCAGTGACTGACTGTAGCAATCATTCTTGATGATCATATTTCAACCCCTTAATTATTTTATTAAGGAACTTTACAGGACCATTTGTTCATGTTAAAATTCTATACAATAATCTGGCAATTTTCCTTTCAATTTGGCTAATAAAAATTCAGAAAGAGGTTAAGTGTTAAGAGAAAGTATCTCAAGTAATTGGGAAAAATTGGTGCTTTCACATTTTCACACTTTCCATTTGCAAGGAGAGTAATAAAACCCTAAGTAATTACAGTATAGCAGCCCTCTAGCTGTGTCATTCTGAGCACATAAATCACATCCTCTCAATAGTTTATTAGTCAGATGGCTGACTATGTCGGTGATATATGTACACAGTTTGTAGAATTATTAAGAGAACACGAGCAAGTAAATCTGATAGGGTTCTATCTAGAACAGGATCTGTTTTCACGGCAGAAAGTGATAATTCCAACAAAGATTTAAAAGCTTATTTCTTGCTATCTAGCCACTGAGCGGTCAGTGCAAGGGAAAGGTTCATTTCTGTGTTCTTCTGAAGCTGCTGGGACTCCTATTTCCTTCTAAGGGAAGAAGAGGTCATCAGAGCACTCTTGGCAGAGCCAGAGCCCACGTGCCACTGTCAGACTCTGTCAGAAAAGGCCAGAGAAGAGAGAGTAGCCTCTCACTACTACACAGAGAGGCTTTAGAGGAGCTGCATTTCATTTCCTCAGCTGTAAATTAACATACTATGCTAGGTAGCTCTGGTAGTCTACTAGGGAAGGCACTGTGCTGCCAAGCCAATGACAAGTAGTTTGATTCAACTAGCTGCTCAAAGATGAGTAGTCTCCTCCCGTGTCATTTTCAGCATCTGAAAACCCAATCAAGGGTCATCTACGTTGTGACTCAGCAGCACAGAACAACAATATTAATTTTTTCAGTGCTTCTGCAATACCAATATCACATTTAGTGGCTTTAAAGAATACAAATTTATTGTCTCGAGTTTTCAAAATTAAAAGTCTAACTCAGAGTCCTGGCTTTGTCTATTCCTTCCCGGTAGATGGTCCAAGGTAGCTCTTAGTTCATTGGTTTGTAACCAATCCCACATGATTTCTGTGTTCTCGTGTGTGTGTGTGTGTGTCTATCCTGCACTTTTAAAACAAGTGGTTAAATAAAGAATCTACCTTATTCAGTTATTATTTAATTAATCTAAAAAACCCCCTCTATTTCCAAACAAGTTTATATCCATAGATACAAGGGACAGGAGGAATTCAACACTTATTTTGGGGTTGTGAGGGTAGAAATTTCATTTCAGTCCCAAACACAAAGTTTGAGAAGAAAAATGTGTGCAGTAGAACCTGTGAAAGCCAAGTATTAGTGCAAGGCACAAACTTGTCAGAAGGAAAAGGAATATCTTTTCCACTAACACAGAGCAATACAAAAGTGAATGAGTCTCTACTTTCTGCAAGGCAGAAAGTGTGCAAGACCCAGAAAAACAAATATGATAAGCATACGGGCAGCATTAAATTCACGTTGATATTGATACCTAAACTCTGATAATATGTTTGTCTCCACCTATGTAGCTGTAGGACTTTAGTCTCCATATTTCAAGTTTTTCTGGTTGTTTCTAGGTCACCACAAATGGTCTCTTGTTTGCTCAGAAATGGATTCACTCAGACTCAGTCATTTTGGCTTTTTAAAACAAATCTCATGTCTCGGACCATTTGAGGGAGTCTTTACTTGTCTATAGACGCTGCCACCAGTGTCTCCAACAAAAAGGTGGCTCCCTTTCCCTCTAACTTCCATGCTGATGCAAATCTGCTCACAAACAATGATACAAGAATGGTGGAAAATTAATAAAGACTACCAGAGAAGAATTGATGCCTTTAAATTATGGCACTGGTAAATAGTATCGCGTATACTACAGTCTCAGTTTCCGCAAGCAAGGTTGTGTCATCTACATAATGCAGGTTGTTGATGACTCTTCCATCAATCCTGATGCCACATTCCTCCTCATAAAGCCCAGAGTCTCAGATGATCTGTTCTGTATACAGATTGAAAAGGTATGGAGACAGAATATATCCCTGGCGGACCCACTTCCTGATTTTGAACAATGCAGTGTCTCCTTGCTCTGTTCTGACAACTGCCTCTTGGTCCGAGTATAGGTTTCTCATAAGCACAATCAAATGTTCTGGGATTCCCATTCTTCTCAGAGTCAGCCATAGCTTGTTATGATCCACACAGTCAAAAGCCTTTGCAAAGTCAGTGAAGCACACATAGACATTCCTTTGGTATTCTCTTCTTTCTGCCAAGATCCATCTAACTTTAGCTATAATATTCCTAGTACCATGACCCCTTCTAAACCCAGCTTGTGCATCTGGCAGTTCTCTGTTGACATATTGCTCCAGTCGTTTTGGGATAATTTTCAGCACAATCTTGCTTACATATAATACTAATGATATTGATAATTTCCACACTCTGTCGGATCACCTTTCTTTGGAATGGGAACAAATATCAATCTCTTCCAATCAGTTGGCCAGCTGACTGTCTTCCATATTTCTTGGCACAAGTTAGGAACACCTGAAGCGCTTGCTGCAGAGGGTCAAGGACTGTAGCCATCAATACGGATTGAAGCTCAACATCAAGAAAATAAAGATTCTCATCACTGGGCCAATTGGCAGCATTAGTATTGATGGTTAAGAGATTGAGATAATTAACAGTTTTAGTTTGCTTGGCTCCACAATCAATACTCTTGGTAGCAGCAGCCAGGAAATCAAGAGACGGATTGCATTGGGAAAGTCAGCTGTGAGGGACCTCTCAAGAGTACTGAAGAGCAACTATGTCAGGCTGGAGACTAAGGTGCTTCTGATCCAAGCTATAGTCTTTGCAATTGCGAGCTATGCATTGGAGAGTTGGACAGTGAATAGGGATGATAGAAAGAGAATTGATGCCTTTGAGCTGTGGTGCTAGAGAAGAGTGTTGAATATACCATGGGCTCTTAGGAGAACAAACGGGTTTGTCCTGGAGAAGGTAAAGCTGGGCTGCTCCTTTGAGTCAAGGATTCTGAAGCTTCGTCTGACATACTTTGGGCATGTTGCAAGGAGGGACTGGTCCTTGGAGAGGGACATCATGTTTGGGAGAGTGGAGGGATGGCGCAGGAGAGGAAGACCCTCGATGAGATGGATCAGTTCTGTGATTGGGGAGGTGGGAGTGAGTGTGTTGGA
>NW_006399781.1:21156382-21163369 GCF_000299155.1 Elephantulus edwardii
GGTCCTTGGAGAGGGACATCATGTTTGGGAGAGTGGAGGGACAAAGCAGAAGGGAAAATGGATCGATTCTGTAATTGGGGTGGTGGGAGCAAGTGTGTCAGAGATAGTGAGGTTGGCACAGGATATGGTAAGGTTTAGGGCTCTTGTATATAGGATCACTATGAGTAGCAAACTACTCAACAGCACATAACAACAACAACATACTGCAAACTGTCAGAAGATCAAACAGACCTGCCTTGCGTGAAGGGCAACCAGAATGATCTTAAAAGCAAAGATGACAAGATTTCAACTACCTTATTTTAAGTATATAATCAGCAGGAGTCAGTCTCTGGAGAAAGACATCATCCTTTGAAATGCAGGAGGTCAGGGGAAAAGGAGAACCATCAAAGAGATGGATTGACATAGTGTGTCATAGGATGGACTCTCTAGAGAAGCTAAATCAGTGGCATTCATATCTATATCTCTCACATACTCATTGCTGTCAAGTCAGACTTGAACTCAAGGCTGACACTCTAGTAGTTTTTCAGAAGATGTAAATCACATGGGAAGAGAATGTCTATCTTTCTTGAATGGAGCCACTAGTGGATTAGAACCATTAGAGAGATGACCCCTTCGGTTTAGTGGAACAACTAGCTATGAACTATACCACTAGAGTCATATATCTATATCATCTATAACTATATCTCTTCGGTCTTCTCAATTGCTTGCTATGTATCTGAGAGCTCAACAATGACTAAGAACGACAAAAGAAAAATTGATGCCTTTGAGTTGTTGTGCTGGGGAAGAGTATTGAATGTACCATAGATTGCCAAGAACACAAACAGTTCTGCCCTGGAGAGAGTGGAATGAGGTTGTTCCTTGGAGGCAAGGATTTTGAAGCTCCATCTCATAAACTTAGGGCACATGGCCAGAAGGAACCAGTCCTTGAGAAAGACATCATGCTTGGAAGAGTAGAGGGTCAGCACAAGAAAGGAAGACCCTGAATAAGATGGAGTGAGAGAGCAACTATGGCAATGGGGTCAGCGGTGTCAGAGACACCCCTTGAGGTTGGCTCAAGTTAGGGCAAGGTTGAGAGTCATCGTTTATAAAGTCACTATGAGTTGTAGTCAAGTTAACGGCTCATAACAACAACAACAACAACAGCAGCAACAGCAACAGCAACATATATATCATCAATGTATTCAAACTTAAATCGGAATAAAATTAAAAAAATTAAAAACCAACCAAAAAACATGTATATTCACAGTTCTACAGGTTAGATTTCAGGAGAAAGGTTATTACTGAGTCACATAGATATTAATCACACAGCAAAGACTAATAGTCCAGTGCTGGCAGACAGCAGACTACTGACTTAGGAGATGATGAAGCTAAAGTTGGCAGTTCAGACAAGCCTCTGGTTCAAGCCAAAGAAATAGTAAAAACAAACAAGTAAAAGCAAAATGGCACCTGTGATGTAGGCCACACCCCCAATTAAACTCCCTTTCAACTGGTTAGCTGCTCATAGCAAAGCAAGTCGCGGAGATGGCATTTTCTAACAAGAAAATATATTACATCAGATCTCATCAAAGGAACAGCTACATGATAACCACCAAGCCAGAGACTCCTAGGCTGACAGGTTGACACACAGTTTTAATCATCATGCAGTGACTGTGACTCTGGGGAAAAGCACAGCAGAGATTGTGAGGATGGCGCAAGATTGAACAGCATTTGCTGTCCATAGTCTCTGTGAGTCAGAACCAGTCAGAAGCACCTGACAACAATAACAATGTCACAAAATTACCACCATGATGAATAGTCTAGGGAGTTCTGGTGACATAGGGAGCTGTGCTCCTAACCCAAAGGCTAGATGCCTCGCTAGTGGTTAAAATCCCTTAGCAGCTTCATGAGAGAGAGAGATGGGCAATCTACTGTTGAGTAATTTATAGCCTCTGAAAACATGCTTGAGGGTCCTTTCAGTTTGTTCTGATTCAATTACAATGAGTAAAAATTATCTAGTTTAATTTCTCAATGAACACAATTTTTCTTTAGTATTTAAGAAAATAAAATTTGTTTATTGTTGTTATTAACAGGACATGAAACCCAGATAAAAGAAAAACTTGCCTGGAACCACATCATTTCATACTTTCTTATTTACATGTTTGTTTGTTTGTTTGTTTTTAAAAAACCCAAACAGAAAATTACAAGAACTAGGCAACATCATGATAGATGGAGAAAAGATTGAAACTAGCAATGGCTTCATCTTACCTGGCACAATCAACAGTCTAGGCACCAGAAGTCAGGAAATCAGGAGACATATAGCATTGGGAAAGTGGTCTATAAGTGACCACTCTAAAATCATGAAAAAACAGTGATGTCATTTTAAAGACTAAGGTGTGCCTGATTCAGGCTATGGTCTTTCCAATCACCTGCTCTGCAACTGAGTACTGGACAATGAATAAGGGGGACGGAAAAAGGATTGATGTATACTGAGTTGTAGTGTTGGAAAACAGTACTGAAAATCCCACAGACTGCCAAAGGAACAAACATTCACATTCTTTGAGCATGTTGTTGTTATTGTTGTTGATGACTGGCTTCAAGTTGAGTACGACTCCTAGCAAGCCTATGAACACCTGACCTGAACCCTGTCCTATCATCTCTGACACACTAGAGCTCACTATTGAAGGTATCATGCCAACCTATCTCTTTGGGGATCTTCCTCTCCTTCTATGACCCTCCATATTTCAAGCATAATGCCCCTTTCCAAGGAATAGTTTTACCTAACTACATGTCCAAAATATGAGAAATGAAACTTCTTCATCTTGGCCTACAAAGAGCACTCTGGAAGTCCATGTGATATTCACTACTTTTCTTCAACAAATCAAAGGCAAGAATTCTTCTTCTGTCATCCTTATGCATTGTCCTACTCTCTTATGCATCCCTGGTGGTTGAGAAAAGAAAGCCTTGAATCAGGGGCACCTTTGTCTTCAAAACTACATCATTGCTCTTCGGCATTTTGTAAAGGTCTCTTACTACAGACTTGCCTAAATGCAATATATCTCTTGATTTCCTGACTGCTGGTAACAAGGGTGTTGATTACCGATCCAAGCAAGATGGAATCATTGAGAGCTTCAATACTTTCTCCGTCTATCATAATGTTGGCTGTTGCTCCTGTGGTGAGGACCTTTATTTTCTTTATGCTGAGATATAATCTATACCAAAGGTTGTAGTCCTTAATCTTCTGCAGCAAGTGCTTCATGTCCTCCAACACAGGTTGTTGATGATTCTTCCTACTTTAAGATGCCACATTCTTCTTCATAAAGTCCAGCTTCTTGAATGATTTTCTCAGCATACAGATTGAACAGGTGTGGAAAGAGGATACAAGCTTTATGCACACCCTTTCTGGTTTTATTGTTTTGTTTAATTACTTTTTAAAATTTATTCTTTTATAATTTATTATTAATTTCAATGAAAATTTAGAGACTTTGGATATTCGTTCATTCATTGTTGCACTTTTCTTCCCTCCCAGCCCTGCCCCCTAGTACACTACCCTCTTGGAAAAGTAAAAGAAAAATTCTTTCACTGTTTTACAATCTCTCCCCCCAGGTCTACTCCACTATGCAGCCTTCGCTTTGGACTCCTGTCATGACAAAAATACCTAATCACCTATCCCTTTTAATCAGTTTTCTCCTTCATCTGTTTCAATGCAGTATGCATTATTGAACCCATCTTTCTCAGTCTCCCCCCAAGCCCAAGGTCAGACCTGTTTTACAACAGTGGCACTCTGCAGTACTTGTCCTTTTGTGACTGAGATATTTCACTTAGCGTAATGTCCTCCAGGGTCACCCATTTTGAATAATATTGCATGAGTTCCTTGTTTTTCAATGCAGCATAGTATTCCATTGTGTGAATATACCACAGCTTCTCTATCCATTCGTTTATTGATGGACACTTAGGTTGTTTCCAGCTCCTTGCTATGGTGAACAAAGCCACGATAAACATGGGTGTGCATATATCTGCTTGAATGTCAGTTATGGTCTTTTGGGGGTATATTCCCAGTAGTAGAATTGCTGGGTCAAATGGTATCTCTATTTTCAACTTTTTGAGAAAGCGCCATACTGCCTTCCACAGTGGTTGCACCATTTTACACTTCCACCAACAGTTAATAGGGGTTCTAGTTTCTCCACAACCTCGCCAGTATTTGTTGCTTGATGTTCTTTTAAATTTTGCTGTTCTGACTGTGGTGAGATGATATCTCATAGTTGTTTTGATTTGCATCTCTCTTAGAACTAGGGATTTTGAACATTCCTTCATGTGCTTGTTGGCCATCTGAATGTCTTCTTTGGTGAAGTGTCTGTTCATATCCTGTGCCCATTTTTCTACTGGATTATTTACCTATATCATGTGGTGACCTTCCTGGTTTTAAATCACACCGTGTTCCCTTGATCTGTTCTGACAATAGTTTCTTAATCTAGATGTAGATTTCTAATAATCACAATTAAGTTTTCTGGGATTCCCACTCTTAATTTGTTATAAGCATAATTTGTTGTAACTCACACAGTAAAATGTGTTTATGTAGTCGATAAAAAACAAATAGGCATTCTTCTGGCATTCTCTGCTCTCAGCCAGGATTCATCTGACATCAGCAATGTTATCCTAGCGCCACAGCTTCTGCTAACGCCGGCTTGAACTTATGGTAGCTCTCTGTCAATGTACTGTTGCAGCCATGTTTGGATGATCTTTGGCATTATTTTGCTTGTATGTGATATTAATGATATTGTTCTAGAATTTTCACACTCTTTGGGAACAATTATGGGCATGTTGTTAGAAGATGTTATCCTTGGGAAAGGACATCATGCCTCCAAAGTTAGAAGATCAGTAAAACAGAGGAAGACACTCAATGAGATGGAATTATACAGTGATTGTGGCAATGCCTGTAGTGTGCCATAATTAAAGATGTTACTGGATAGGACAGGGTTCAGATCTTTTGTTCATGGAATCACTGTAAGTCGTACTTGACTCAATAGCACAGAACAACAACAACATGTTTACCAAAATCTGTTATGAAAAATATACTCTTTAATAATATGATTGCTAGGGAGCTCTGGGGACCTAGTGGTAAGAATCTGTGCTGCAATCCTGAAGGCACATGGTTCAAATCTGTCAGCTGCTCTGTGGGAGGATAGGTAATCTCTTCCTGTAAGATTAACTGCCTCTGAAAACCCACTGGAGGGTCAGCTATAGGTCAGTTCTGACTCAATGATACACAATGACCACAGGTACTTTGAGGAAAGGAGTTTAATAGAATGCATGCAGAACTGAAAAACATTCTTTTTCTCCATCTATTCATTGGAGTAATCGATCCAAGACAAGTAATTTATAACATAGAAAAAAATCCTTATGAAAATGTCATATACCAGAATACGCTTATCTTAGTGAAAACTTGCAAAGCATATAGAAGTCTACCAGCAGGAGACAGCAAAAAAAATTCAAAACCTTAAACTAGCAGTGTTGTCCATAGGGAGTTGTAGTGCTAATCCACCAGCTGCTCTGTAGGAGGATGATGGGTAATCTCCTGTGCGATTTACAGCCTCCCCCAAACCCACTGTGAAGTCAGCTATGACTCATTTCTGACTTGACTGCAATGACTGTGAGTTGACTTTATACAGTGGAATATTTTGTAGCTATTATAACATCTGCCTTGTCTGTCTGCTGGTTCTAGGGAGAGGTCTTGTCTCTAGCTCCCATTTCCTGCTCCTTGGTGAACTCCTTGGTGTGTCATTAGGTACTTGTTTTTTCCTCATCTCAGCTTGGTTTTGGAGGCCGACTCGGAACATTTTATAACTCAGAAGACATTGACTCGTGACACATCCTGTAGTCTCTCACTCATTACATCAAACTGGAACAGATTCAGGGCTGACTCTCCAGTGGATTTTCAGTGGCAGTAAATCATGCAGGAGGAGACTGTTCATTGTTCTTCCACTGGTAAAGTTAGATTCACTTGCTATAATGTAATTTGAAAATCAGAAATCCAAAATATGCTGTGTCTCTTGTTTTGGTCATTCACAGATGCTATAAAGTCTAAGAGATATAAAATAGATTGTAAAACTCATGTAACATTTGAAAGCTAAATTTGCATATTTACCTACGAGACTTAGATGTTAGAGCACATCTGAACATTAGTGTTTTCATGTGCAGGAAGTAATGCTACCATCCCAAAAGTAGGTGGTTTGGTTTCACCAGTTGCTCCATGGGAAAAAGATGGGCAATTTCCTCCCACAAGATTTACAGCCACTGAAACCCACTGGCGGGTCTGATATGAGCCAGTTGTGACTCAATAACAATAACAACATGTTGTTGTTGTTGTTTAGTGCCATCGAGTCACAGGCAACTCATAGCGACCCTATGAAGGAGAGTCCTCGAGGCTTGGGTGCCTTTCATCCTCTCTCCAGGTTCATAGGGTTTCCGGAAGCAAGTTATTATGGAAGTGGATGTCACTCCTCCTTCCACGCTTGTTTAATCGGGGAGCTCCACCCCACTCTCAGTCCGCACTGGGTGGCCAACCATTAACGCATTTGACACATCCATGTCACAGGGTTCAGCCTCACAGCAACCGCAAGTGACCGCGGGATGGCAACTTATACACCAGGGCTATACGACCTAGAGGAATGTCTGAACAAAAACAATGAAAGACTGGCCGGAGGGCCACAAACTAAAAGTCACCCACCTTTGTCTTGGTCACACCGTTTGCTCTTCACTGGGCCAGCTGATCTCTCTCTCTCTTTCTCAACATAAATAATAAAAAGTTCTTGCTACATCTAATGAGAAAATATTTAACAAAGAAAAGGGTAAGTTTGTCTCTTAGCTGTTGGAGAAACATAGATTCTTTGGAATAAAGGCACATTCATGAATTAAATTTGTTGTTCTTGTTGTTGTTATGTGCCGTCGAGTCGCCTGCGACTCATAGCGACCCTATGTACAACAGCCCTAAACTCCGCTCTGTCCTGTGCC
>NW_006399781.1:21163949-21164605 GCF_000299155.1 Elephantulus edwardii
GGACATGTAGTGAGGAGAGACTGGTCCTTGGAGAGGGACATCATGCTTGGGAGGGTGGAGGGACAGTGCAGGAGAGGAAGGCCCTCTATGAGGTGATTATAATTTAAGTATTATAAAATAAGTAAAAACACACATAGCATATCAGTTGTTGTTGTTGTGTACCACTGAGTCAGAACCAACCCATAGCTGACTCTCTGGAAGGTTTTCATATACAGTTAATCACACGGGAGAGATGGCCTATCTTTCTCCTGTAGCTGGTGGGCTCGAACCATGTACCCTTGGGATTGTTGCACATAGTCCTCATTTATCCTCAGGAATAGTTTCCAAGATCTGCAGTGGTTGCCTGAAACTGCAGATAGTACCAAATCATGTGTACAGCTGCCCCTTTGTATCTGAGGGAGATTATGGTCACCAAACTTCACAGATGCTCAAGTTGTTGTTGTTGTTGTTGTTGTTATGTGCCGTCGAGTCACTTGCGACTCATAGCAACCCTCTGTACAACAGCTCTAAACTCTGCTCTGTCCTGTGTCAATCTCATTGTCTCTGACACACTCATCCCAATTGCCCCAGTCACTGAATCAATCCACGTCCCAGAGGGCCTTTCCCTCCTGCGCCTGCCCGCCGCCCTCCCAAGCATGATGTCCCTCTCCAAGGAC
>NW_006399781.1:21178042-21179425 GCF_000299155.1 Elephantulus edwardii
TTTTTTTTTTTTTTTGTATATGGTATGAGGTGGGGTCTTGCTAGAGTTTTCTGCAGATAGTGTTCAAATATTGCCAATACCGTTTGTTTAAAAAGGCTATCATTTCTCCAGTTAACTGATTTCATCTCCTTGTCCATGAGTTGTCCATGGGTAGATGGACTGATTTCTGGGTTCTTAATTCTATTCCATTTATTTATGTGTCTGTCATTGTACCAGTACCATGCTGTCTTGACCACTACAACAGTGTAGTAGAATTTGAAATCAGGAAGTGAGATGCCTCCTACTCGTTTCTCTTTTTAAGGAGTGCTTTGTTTATTCTGGGCCTCTTTCCATTCCAAATGAAATTGGAAATTGCCTTTTCCATCTCATTGAAGAATGGAATTGGTATTTGTATTGGGATTGCATTGAATGTGTAAATTGTCTTTGTAGTATTGCTATTTTCACAATATTGAGTTTTCCTATCCAAGAGCAAGGTATATTCTTCCATTTCTCCATTTCTTTTTGTTTCTTGTAATAATGTTTTGTCATTTTCTTTGAATATAACCTTTGTATTTTTAGTTAGATTTACTCCCATGTATTTAATCTTGTGATTAGCTATTGTGAAGGGTATTGTTTTTCTTAGCTCCAGTTCTGTATTTTCTTTGTTACTGTAAAGAAAACCAGTTGATCTTTGTATGTTGACTTGTATCCTGCCACTTTGCTGAATTTGTGAACTAAGTCCAGTAGTTTTCTTGCTGTGCCTTTAGGGTTTTCTATGTGTACTATCATATCATCTACATAGAGATATAATTTTGCCTCCTCTTTGTCAATTTGGATACCTCTTATTTCCTTCTCTTGTATTAATGCTATCGCTAAGACTTCCAATACAATATTGAATAGGAGAGGTGATAGTAGGCATCCTTGCCTAGTTCCTGTTCTCAAAGGGAATGCCTTTAATATCTCTCCATTGAGAACAATGTTGGCTCTTGGGTTTCCATATATATTTTTTACTATGTTGAGGAAGTTGCCCTTTAATCCTATTTTGTTCAATATTTTAATCAGGAAAGGATGTTGAATTTTGACAAAGGCCTTTTCTGCATCAATTGATAAGATCATGTGGATCTTGTTTTTTACTTTGTTAATGTGATGAATTACACTGATTGTTTTTCTTCTGTTGAATAATCCTTGCATACCAGTTATGAATTCCACTTGTTCATGATGAATTATATTTTTGATGTATCGTTGGATTCTATTGGCCAAGATTTTATCCAGGATTTTTGCATCTATGTTCATGAAAGATTTGTTGTTGTTGTTATGTGCTGTTGAGTCGTTTGCAACTCATAGCGACCCTATGCACAACAGCCCTAAACCCTGCTCTATCCTGCGCCAACCACACTGCCTCTG
>NW_006399781.1:21180190-21186921 GCF_000299155.1 Elephantulus edwardii
CCACAATTCTCCTCATAGAGCCCAACCTCTCTGATAATCTGCTCTGCATACATGTTGAAAAGATATGGAGACAGGATGCATCCCTGGCGTACACACTTCCCAATTTTGAACCAATTCATGAAAGATACTGGCCTATATTTTTCTATTTTGGTGGTGTCTTCACATGGGTTTGGTATAAAAAATATGTTTTCTTTATAGAATGAGTCTTGGAGAATTCCATCTTTTTCTATTTTCTGAAATAGTTTATGTGGAATTGGTGACAGTTCTTTTCTGTTATTTTATTACCTTTTCAGTGTCTTCTTTTGTAATGAGTCTATTCAGGTGTTCAGTTTGGTTTGTGTCAGTTTAGGTAGGCTGTGATTTTCTAAGTATTTGCCCATGTCCTCTAGGTTTTCATATTTGCTTGAGTATAGTTTTTTTTAAATAATATTCCATTGTTAGCCTTTTTATTTTAGTTGGTTCTGTTGTGACATTGCCCATTTCATCCTTTATTCACATTATTTGTGTCTTTTCCTTCATTAGTTTTACTAGTGGTTTGTCAATTTTATTGACCTTTTCAAAGAACCAACTCTCGGTTTTGTTTATGGTTTCAATCATTTTTGTTTTCTATTTCATTTATTTCTGTATTAATTTTTATAATTTCAGGGTTTTTTAAGAGGATGTCAGGTTTTCTTGCTCTTATTTTTTCAATTTTTTTGAGATGTAGGGTTAGAGAGTCAATTGTCGTTTTATCCTGCCTTTTGATGTGTTTGCTTATTGCTATAAATTGACCTCTGATTGCTGCTTTGGTTATTTCCCCAGAGGTTTTGGTAAGTTGTGTTTTCATTGTCATTTGTTTCAAGAAACTTTTTAATTTCATTTTTTTATGTATTCCAGTAGCCATTGTTGTTTATGCAAGGTATTGTTCAATTTCCAAATGTGTGGGGTTTTTTCTCTTTTATCCTCTCGTTATTAATTTCTAATTTTGTAGTATTGTAGTCTGAGAAGATGCTCTGTATTATTTTGATGTTTTTTTAATTTCTTGATGTTTGCTTTGTGCCCTAAAATGTGATCTATTCTTGAGAATGTTCCATGCACATTGGAGGAAAAGATATACTGTGCTTTTTGGGGGGTGCATTAGTCTATAAATATCTGTGAGATCAAGTTAGTTTATTGTGTGGTTCAATTCTTCAGTATCTTTGTTGAGTTTCTTTTTGATAGTTCTGTCTTTTCTTGAGAGCAGTATATTGAAGTTTCACTATAGTGGTGTTGTCTATTTCCTTTTTCAGTTTTGTTAATGTTTGTTTTATATATTTTGCAGCTCTATAATTTGGTGCATTTATATTTATTATTGTTATGTCCTCTTGTTCTTTTGACCCTTTAAGCATTATGTAGTGACCTTCCTTGTCCTTTGTGATGGTTTTTGCATTGAAATTTATTTTATCAGAGATTAATATCATTACTCCTGCTTTTTTTCTGGTTGCCATTTGCTTGGTATGTTTTTTTCTCACCCTTTTATTTTTAGTCTTTATTTTTACTTTTCAGGTGTGTCTCTTCTAGAGAGCTTATTTGGATTTTTGGCTTTTTGTCCAATCTGGTACTTTGTTTCTCTTCACTGGTGTGTTTAAACCATTAACATGCAGTGTGATTATTGAGAGGCAAGGTTTTATTGCTATCAGGGTTTTTTAAAGTTCTTTTTGCTGTTTTTGCTAGTTACTTTGGTTCATCCTGCTTTCTGTGGCACCTCTTTAAGAAGGACGGCTCTCAATGTTTCCTGCAATGCTGGTTTTTTATACAAACTCTCTTAGGTTCTGTTTTTCTGGGAATAGCTTGATCTTTCTTTCATATTTGATGGATAATTTTGCTGGGTGCAAAATTCTTGGTTGACAGCTGTGTTCTTTGAATATTCTATAGCTTTCATTCCACTGTCTTCTTGCTCACATTGTTTCTGCTAAGAAATTGGCACTTAATCTTATTTGTTCACCCTTATAGGTTACTCTTTTTTTTTCTCCCTCATTGCTTTCAGAATTCTCTCCTTATCTTTGTTTCTGGCAAATTTGACTATGATATACCTTGGTGTTTTTCTTTTGGGGTCTATTCTATATGGCATTCTGTAAGATTCTTGAATATATAGCCTCTTATTATTTATTATGCCTGGGAAGTTTTTTTTTTAGTAATTCTTCCACAACTTTTTTGGTGCCTTTTGATACTTCTTCCTTTCCTGGGGTTTTGAATATGTGCATGTTATTTCTCTTGATGGTGTCCCACATTATTTTTAGATTTTCTTCTTTTTCCTTTCTTTTTGATTCTGCTTTTTGTTCTAGCAGATCAGTGTTGACAACTCTCTCTTCTATTTCACTTCTTCTGTGTTCCAGCTCTTCATCTCTGTTCATATGTCCCTCCACCATGTTGACAGTATCTGAAACATTGGTCCTCATATTTTGGATTGTGGTTTCTTCTTTTTCCAGAGCCTCTAATGTCTCACTTGTTTTACCTGTATTGTTTCGGATTTTTTTAAAGGTCCTCCTGGATTTTTACCCATTGAAAATATTAAATCATTGTGTGATTCTGTGTCAGAATGTTCCATCAGACTTTCTGGCTTCGGGAAATCCATTGATACTGTGTCACTTTTTGGAGGTGACATCTTATTTTGTACCTGTGTAGGGTGTAAGGTAGCTGGCTTTTTACATGACATTGCTGTGGTAGATTTATTCATGCTTGAGGCCATAGCAGTTTGTTGATCCTAAATCACTGCTTCAAAAGAGGGTAGAGCAGCTACTCTGCCTTTGTTTCTCTCTGAACTTCTGACCCAAGGGAAGATTTGTTTCAGTTATGGGGAGAAAAGGCCTATGAAATCAGGCTCTTCTCTCGGACAATTGTTACAGCTAAACAAGTCCAAGGTGTTCCAGACTAAAGGCAGTTAATTGACTGGATGCAAGGAGATACAAGGCCGAGTGTGAAGATGTGCACAGGGCAGACACACTAACAGGGCAGGCAGGCATGCAGATGTGTTCAGACACACACAGGGCAGGCACAAGTGGGGACCTGAATAGAAAACCAAGAAGCCTTGATTTTCCCTTTGAGAACTGGGTCTGCTGCCTCACTCAAGTTCCAGCTGTCTCACTTCATTGTTCTTGAGTTTAAGGAGTCCCAATGGTCCAAACAGCAGTTAACCCCACAGAGTATCTTGCTCTAATTCCAGCTGTCCTGCTCACTGTCCATGCCTCGCTTTTGGTCTGGCATCACTCCCATCTGGCATTGTTCCCAGTCCAGTGTTACTCCCAGTTCAGCATCCACACTGTATTTTTTTTCAAAAACCCTCCATTGCTGTGAGTCAGAAGCAACTCATTTCCAAGGTTGCAAGTCACCAGGAAGAAGATTGCTCATCTTTCTCATAAGGAGATTTGAATTGCCAAAGAGTGATGGCTCTAGGCCACCAAAGCTCCCTTAACACAATATGTTGGTGTTAAGTACCATTGAGTTGACTATAACTCATAGTGACCCTCTGAACAGACCTGAACCCTATTTTGTGCCATTCTCATCATCTCTGATACAATTGATTGAGCCTCATTGCTGCAGTCAATCTCTCAATCCATCTTGTTGAGGGTTTTCTCTTTTGCTGACTTTTTTACTTTTTCAAGTAAGATGTCCTTTTCCAAGAACTGCCCCTCCTAACAACATGCCCAAAGCATATGAGATAGAGTTGCACTGTCTTTGTTTCTAAGAAGCATCTTAGTTTCACCTTCTCCAAGATGTATTTGTTTGTTCTTCTGGCAGTCAATGGAACATTTAGTACTCTTCTCCAACAACACAACTAGAGTAAGTTCATTTCCTCAAGAAATAGGACAGTACATGGGGTTATTATTGTTGTTGTGTACCATCAAGTTGGAACTGACCCATAGCTTGACCCTCTGGTGGGTTTACAGAGACAGTTAAATATGGGAGGAGATTGCCCATTCTTCTCCTACAGAGCAGCTGGTGAATTTTAACTGTGTGCCTTTGAGATTGCCGTGCAACCTTTTGCCACTAGGCTACTTGGTAAGTATAGCTTTACTTAGCCTTACTTATTCTTACTTATTAGCTGTAGTGAACAATTTCACATGATTTTCACTGAAAGATGTGGTGAAAATCATATCAAACTCTTTGCTTTGCTTACCTTATTTATTATTTTATTTGTGTCAAAGATTATAAATTTCAAAGACATTTTGATGCTTTAAGAAGGTGTTGTAAAGTTGGGATTGAGATATATGTCAGCTAGAAGCAGTATCTTTGATGTGGTAAAAAAGAAAAATAAAATAGTTCACTGTAGATTAGCATACTGTTGTTTTTGTTATGTGTTTTTTTTTCATGGTGGGTGTTGGACATTTATTTACAGAGTGGGTGGTGTTATGTGTTTTTGAGTTGTGGTTACATGCAATCAAGTTACCTGTGACTCATAGCAACACTATGTACAATAGCTATATTGGCACCATGAGCTTCACAATTACTTGCTATGCATCAGAAAGCTGAACAATGACTGAGGATGATAGAAGGAGAATCTATGCCTTTGAGTTGTGATGCTGGAGAAGAGTATTGAATATTCCATGGACTGCCGAAAGGACAAACAAGATTGTCTTGGAGAAGGCGAAGACAAGTTGCTCTTTAGAGACAAGGATTTTGATGCTCCATCACACATACTTTGAACATGTTGCCCAGAAGGGCTGGTTCTTGGAGAAGGACATTATGTTTGCAAAAGTAGAGAGATGGCACAAGAGAAAACAACTCTGGATAAGATGGATTGACACAATGACTGGAGCAATAGGGGCAGATATGTCAGAGACAGTGAGATTGGCTCAGGATAGGCCTGGATCAGGTGTACTTCAGTCTCTAGACTGATATCTTTGCTTTTTATCACTCTGGTGAGGTCTCTGACAACAGATTTCCCCAATGCAATTCGTCTTTTTATTTCCTGGCTGCTGGTGCCAACAATGTTGATTGTGGAGTCAAAGAAGCTGCAATTATGGACAATCTCAATATTTTCACCATCTATAATGATGCTGCTAATTGGCCCAGTGGTGAAAAGTTTTGTTTTCTTGATGTTGAGCTTCAATCCATGTTGGAGGTGACAGTTCTTGATCTTCTGCAGCAAACACTTCAGGTCTTCTTCAGTTTCAGAATCCTCTCCATTCAATCAGTGAGTGGAAAAAAGAAAGTGAAAGGGCTCTCATAAGAAGATTTTAAGGGTCAACTTGTAAGATTAACATCAACTTAGCTCACATTAGCTAGAGCTCCATCACATGGTTATACTTAATTGCTAAGAAAGATGAAAAATATGGTTGAGTTATGTGCTCAGGATGTAAAGTAGAATACTTCAGTGGATATTTAGCTTAAAGATGGATAGTTTCCTTCCATAGAGGTTTAGAGTCCTAGAAAGTCACTCTGAGTCAGAATTAACTTGATGACAGTGAAGGCTATTTTGCCACAACAAAGTCTCAGACTATTTGACCTGAATTTTTTTTCTCCTTTACCATCCCATATCTACTTCGTATCAGGACTGATTTTCCTTGTGGTTGTAAAGTTTATAGCAATTGAGACCCAGAACATCCCAGTTGCTGCAAGGGATTCATTCTTATTGGATTTCTTGGGTGACAGAAGCAAGGGAATGCAGGGCCTTAAACCAATCAGTACCCACACCTTGAGCTGGTGGAAAGATCAGCTTTGCTTTCTCTGAAATACTACAACTGCTTAAGAAAGTGATAAATATTGGGAAGACATTTCATCAAGAGTTCTAGTTCCAGAAAAACTGGGATAACAAAATGATTCCAAGGTAGCTTAAGGATCTATAGCATACTGTGAGAGAGACATAAGATACGACTTGTGGCTGTGTGTGACTAGTGTAAATGAAGCAAGAGACTACATTCTGGCAACTGTTTGAGGGAGCTGAGAAAGTATTGACAGCAGCGACCCTGGCCCTGACGCTGAGCACCTATCTCTGAGTGTCTTAAATTTTCCTAAGACTGGATCCATAGAGGAGAAGATTGATTTCACAGGCTTGAAACAAGGCTGAAAGGAAGGCAGTATTCCATTATCCGGTGGTGCAACTAAGTGATAGGCTGCTGATTAAAAAGTTGGTAGCTCGAAACCTAACCAGAAACACCTTAGAAACCCATTCTACCTGCATACATGAGGTTAGCAAAGGTTGGAACATGCTTAATGCAGTGATTTTTTCCATGAATGATGTAAAAAACCCTATATGCAAGTTTTATTAATAAAAATACACCTAGTATTATCTAGTCAATTTAACTCATAGTGATCCTATAGAACAGATTAGAACTGCCCCAATTGGTTTCCACTTGTAATTTTTGTTTTCTTATTGTACACCATCGGATTGAACCTGACTGGCACAGGAGGAGATTGCCCCTCCTTCTCCAGCAAAGCATCTGGTAGATTCAAACTGTGCACCTTGCAGCATAGCTTCTTCCACTGGGCCCCAAGAGCTCCCTTCCACTTATAATCTTCATGGAAGCCGATTACTACAGCAGCTTTCTTCCACAGAGCAGCTGATGGGCTTGAATCACTGTCCTTTTGGTCAGCATTCCAGTTCTTTATTCCCCCTATAATTATATTTTATTAATTTTCATAAACATTTACAGAGATTTTGGGTTTCCATTCATTCACCGCTGCACCATTCTCTCTACCCTCCTCCCAGTTTGTTCTTGTCCAAATGCCACAGTGCTTGTCAAAGCCAGTTCTGATTAATCTTCTTTGTCAGT